>NC_059357.1:46018896-46324117 GCF_019703515.2 Myxocyprinus asiaticus | reverse complement strand
CACTATTTTTAATTAACCCTTTTCCCTCTATTACAAAGGATTCAACAGTTAATAATGTCATTACACTTTCTACATTTTTACACATTGTTGTGTTTTCATCAAGCTAATAATTATGTTCTTTAATTTATATATATATATATACATACATACATACATACATACATACATACATACATATACACACACACACAGTAGTACAGTAATGAGTAGAGCTACCTGGCATGGCCACCAGACTGGTCTTTAGTGTGCCCGGCTCAGCGGGCACGGCCGGGCGAGAGCCCTCCATAGACACGGTCTCCTGTGAGCTGGTCCGAGAGATGGCATCAGGTGACTTCCTTTTCCTCTGCAGTGCCTTCTGGATGGAGGCGGGGTCAGAGGGCAGATTGGCCAGCTGATGGAAAACATTGCGCTTCCGAATGATGGCGTACACCAAATTACAGTTACCTGATTGAAACATTAGCAGAGGAAAGTGAATGTGAATTAAATATTGATCTGTTTCTCACCCACACTTAACATCGCTTCTGACGATATAGATTTAACCACTGGAGTCTTATGGATTACTTTCATGCTGCCTTTATGTCCTTTTGGAGCATCAAAGATTTGGTACCCATTCATTTGCATTGTATGGACCTACAGAGCTATTGTATGGACCTACAGAGCCAGATATTTTTCTAAAAATCTTCATTTGTATTCAGTAGAAGAAAGAAAGTCTGGGATGGCATGAGGGTGAGTAACTGATGAGAGAATTTTCATTTTTGGGTGAACATTAGTTAAGCATTAGGTTTCATGAACTAATAATGAACAATACTTTTTTGGCAGCATTTATTTATCTTTCTTAATGTAAAATTTAAAAACATACAATTGTTAGTTCATGTTAGTTCATAAAGCATACACAGTCTTCAAGAATGTTTTTCAAGATTTTAGAATAAGTTTTGCATAGAAACACAACAGTGTGTAACCGGTGTTACCATCAAACTGGTACTGAATGATGTTGTTGAAGGCCTCCAGAAGGAAGAAGACCAGATGATGGTTCTGAGGAGCGGAGAACAGGAACCAGTTGGTGGAGAACGCCTCCAGGAGATGAAGGAGCTTGTTAGCCGCCACCATGGAAAGACTCTTCAGATAGGGAGACACTAAACAAAAACAAGGCGTTATGGGTGGATTGTGCAAGGTAACATCATGTTTGACTGTCACGCAGAAACATTCTGGACAATGAAACGTTTGTAGCACTAATCTCATGATTAAATTTAAAACACAGTGTGTGCAATGTTTTTAGATCTCAGGAAACAAACTAGATTTCTAAGAAAATTAAATCACCCCACACTCGGACAACTCTATAAATTGGTCTGGCTCAACAGCATACTATGAAACCTGAATCTAAGTAAAGCCCTGTGCAAACTGTCCAGTCACTGTTAATACTCACCATTCACCACAATAGTGAGCAGGCAGTCATAAAGCGGCTGTAACCGCTGATGGCCACTGGTTATTATCTTGTGGAAAACCTACAGAAATTATGGCAATACCAGAAAATACTCTGTTAATAATGTTATAAAAGGAATTTCAGCAGTTAAAGGTGCACTCAGTAACTTTTGTCTTTGTGTCATCTTAAATTTACACTGACACCTAGCGGCTTGGATGCAGCATCATTTAAAATCAATAGTTTTCAGTTTCAGATGTCATTGTAGAAATGTAGTATTCACAGTCAGTCATGATTACTTTAATCAATGAGTGAAAGTGTCAAATAACAGGACGGTTACTGAGATTAAGTGAGTAGTATTCGGCTGGTCATGTGATTCTAACATGGCAGCCCCCATGTGCGGACCCTCTCCATGTAGAATAAAACAGCTTTTATAAGGTTACTGATGTGACTTGAGTCCTCATCTCATGTGAGTGGTCATTGTTTTAAACATATAGTTCAAAATTATATTTAATTTAAATAGGAGTAAAACTTTTTTAATGAAGAAAAAATGACTGAGTGCACCTTTAAAAAAGATTTAAAAATATGCTACAGAGATAGAGGAGCTGGGTTATTCCATGTCAACTCAACCAAGTTTCATTTTTGATTTTGTTCATACTTTTTCAAAAGTAACATAAACATAAATGATGATGAAAGCAAAAATATTAAATGCCATGAATCTTTATTAAGTAATCCATAATTTACAGAGGTGGGTCAAAACAAAACTTTTTGCATGATTTTGAAGCAAAAGAACAGGTAAAAAATAAGCACCCACTTTACAGTATATTAGGTGTCTTTTACTTCTATGTCCAATGTACTTATTTGTAAATACGTGTTGTTGCATTGTACTTACATTTAAAGTAACTGCATTTAATTACATCAGTAGTTATACTGGCAACTTTAACACTAACCCTAAAGGCCTGTTCACACCAAATCTGTGACGATTTTGCTAAACGAACCTCTGACGGAAGGTCTATTCACACCGAGTCCGTAAAAACATGAATGAAAAACGATTTCACTCCTGTACAGTAGGTGGTGCTGTTGCAGTGCTTTTGTCACACCAGTCTCCTCTCCGCACCTTCAGCTGTTGGAGATTAATACAATGAATGCTGTTAAAGCATTTATTTACCTAATTCGGCATAACTGTGGAAGGAAAGGAAAGACTGTTCTGAGACAGAATCTAAAAGGATTTCAATTTTTGGACCATTGGCATATAATGCAACAAGGGGTGCTGAAGTCAACTGATTTTAGTAATAGATCTACCTATCTCTGTGTTAAATAAAATGATGATGCTGCCACCTTCCTAGGGTTACTTTTTGACCCAGCAAATATTGATCCATTGCATTTAATTTTTCATCATCATTTATGAATTTCTTTCACAATTATGAAAATTATCAAAAACAAAAATTTGTGCCAGGGTCCTCTGGTTGACTTGACACAGCTTGGACCACAGCTTGGAGGTGTGTTTCGTTTTCTAACCCCATGCAAAAAAAAACAAAAAAACAAAAAAAATCCTGAGGAACATCTCGCAGGGTCATATTTGAGCCCGAGAATCAAGAGAGAAAATTGTAAATAATATTTTGTATAAATAACATCATTTTTATATATATTTTTAGGACTATTAAAATTACAGCAATAAGAGGAGGTTTTTTTTTTTTGCAGTACAGTAATGAGAAATGGAGGGAAATGTTCTTTTATTCGAAAACATTTTTCGATTTTCCAAAAAAAGGCTTTATATTGTTTATGGAAGATATAACTTCTTTCTTCTGGGGTGAAATATGACCTGGAAATGTTCTTGAGAGGTTTGTAAGACGAACCATTTTAAATCAGGAAACTTTCAGTTGTTGTATAAATAAAGCTGTCATGTCTGTCTCACCACGATGAGCAGGTCAGCATGTGTGCCGGTGAACACAGGGATGTCCATGGTTACGTGGAGAGAGTACGGCTTATTCAGGCGCACACCGAAGTTCCTCTCTCCACTCAACAGCAGCAGAATAAACACACCAATGTGCATGAGACCGACCTGTGCTAAAGATCAACATATAACAACATAAAAAAGAGATAAGCAACATTTGATTCATAAGATGAATATGCATGCACTCATCCACTAACAATACACAATGACAGCATGTTGAAATGCGATATGATTAATAACACTAAAAAAACCCCTAGTAACTCTTTTCTTTTGATGAAAATGAAGTCATGCGCAAACATGCACTACTGCCAACAGAAATACTGTTTAAGAAAGGGTGTTCACATTTAAGTCCTCTCATAAAGAGAAAAATCACCTTCACATTGTATCTGTTCACTGTGTACCTGTACTGTTTTTGTCCACTTTGTGATAGGAAATGTACTGTACCATAACATTTAGCCGCCAAGCATATTTGGAATTACATACAGTTAGTGAATCTAGAGTGCTGTTACTATGCTGCTTTGAGTATGTGCAAATATGATACAGAGAACAGAGCTGTGCAGATACAGTGAGCAGAGTGTGCAAACTGTTTATTAATTTAATAAAAATCACAGCTTTCGTGGTTTGATAATTGCATTACCTCATATAGTGATTTCGTTTTTATTTCAATTAATGGTTCAGCCCTACTGTCAGAGTATGTACTGCATTTGATGAAGAACTTCCTTCTCGACCATTAAAAAAGTAGTCTGAACACATTTCCAGTCTTACTTCATACAGGAATGTAAGCATTGCACTGTGACCCGAACGTTTGATGTAGTAACAACAACCGTAGCGTGGTAGCAAATAACGAGGAAGAACTTACTTGGGATCTATAGCACTTACAGCTGAAAAGAGCCATTCGACTTGTAGTACTCCGCCATTTTTTTTTTTATTTCAACGTTGTCCTATGACCCGAATGTATGATGTAGTAACAACAATCATGATGTGGTTGCAAATTAAGGGCTGGGTATTGATACAGATTTTCTAAATTCAATTCGATTCTGATTCACAAGCTCTCGATTCGATTCTCATTTCATTCCATTCTTATTAAAGGGGTCATGACATGAGGAATCAAATTTTCCTTAATCTTTTGACATATAAGAGGTTATTGTAATATAAAAACATACTGTAAGTTTCAGAGCTGAAAAATTCCTCCTTAATAGAAAAAGAGCATTTATTTAAACCAAGCTGCAAAAATGGCTCGTTTGGAATTCGTGGAACTTGTGACATCTGCATATTCAACGCCTATTTTTCCGTCATTGCACCCTTGGTCCCGTCCACTGGAGCTCAGTCAATCACACAGGTGAAGAGGACAGATGGGGCCTCTCATGGGAGATTCATCCATAGTGGACTTACACAGGACACCTTCATGTGCCTGTCTGGATTTAAATGTTTTTCTACATAAACGTGCACGGCTTTGACCATCATCATACATCTCGCACTGCTTTTAAAAGACGCGATGTCAAGTTATAACTCTAAAATGGAGACCCCCATTGTGTTTCATTCAGCTTTAAAAGCGTGCTATTTTGAATTATAGGTCTTTTGTATACATACACTTGTTGGACGTCTTTGATCATTTTGATGCGTTTTTGGCGATGTGTTCCATGTTTTAAGAGCGGTACAACACAACTTTCAAAAACGCGTGTCATTCTGCTGCTGCCACCGACTGGGAGAAACACATGCAGTCCTGTGTGTAAACAAACATGGAAAATGTGAGATGTGAAGACCAGCGTCTCTGTTTTGGCCTGTTGAAGCCAGTTGAAGCAGTCCAACGCCACCACCATGGAATGTTTACGTTTGTGTATTCAGAACATCTCAGCGATGATTGTATGTTTTCGGCTCATATTATGAGTGTGATTGCCTGTGAACCAGTCAGAAACTGTTATTGAAGGATGGGGCAGTTAAAACACTACTGGACTGGAAATCCTTAAGTAAACAATTTAATTCATGAATATTTCATATGGCATGACTGTTTGATAGTTTATGGTGCTGCTTGAGTGAACAGTTTAATATATTCAGATGAAATGTGTTGGATGTGGGTTATAGGTTAATCCTGAAATATAGTTTTATAAATGTTGTGGTCTTGTGGAGTTTATTCATTTTCTTCAGACTGCATTTCAAATATGGCTTTATTGGAAGGGCTGCATGATGTTAGCCAATCACAACAGTGGGCGTTTATACTGACGTCTTAAAGGGCCAGACATCTTAAGAGTATTTCAGACAGAGGGCCAGAGACAGGGTGGAACATTATTAAATATGACTAAATGATGACTGTTTTTGTGCAAAAAAAATCTATACTAACATTATAAGTGGACCTCAGGGAAGATAATAAAATTATTATTTTTTTAAAACAGGAGTATGACATGACCCCTTTAATTTGGGGATATGTTAAATTTAGCCTACACTGATGAGCCAAAACATTATGACCACCCGCCAACCCGCCGAGGCATGGAATCTACAAGACCCCTGAAGGTGTCCTGTGTTATCTGACACCAAGACATTAGCAGCAGATCCTTCAAGTCCTGTAAGTTGCTAGGTGGAGCTGCCGTGGATCGGACTTGTTGATCCAGCACATCTCACAGATGTTCAATCGGATTGAGCTCTGGGGAATTTGGAGGCCAGGGCAACACCATGAACTCTTTATCATGTTCCTCAAAAATTCCCGAACAATGTGTGCAGTGTGGCAGGGGGTATTATCCTGCTGAAAGAGGCCACTGTCAAAATGACGTCCACATGAATGGCCGGACCAAGGGTTTCCCAGCAAAACATTGCCAAAGCATCACACTCCCTCCAATGGCTTGTCGTTTTCCAACAGTGCATCCTGATGCCATCACTTCGCTAGGTAAACGGCACACACAAACAAGGCCGTCCATGTGATGTAAAAGAAAAATGACTCATCGGACCAGGCGACCTTCTTCCACTGCTCCAGTTCTGACGCTTGCATGGCCATTGTAGGCACTTTTGAAAGGTGGACAGGGGTCATCATGGGCACTCTGACCAGTCTGCGGCTACGCAGCCCCATACGCAGCAGGGTGCAATGCACTGTGTGTTGTGACACATTCCTCCCCTAACCATCATTAACATTTTCTGTGACTTAGGCAAAAGTAGACCTTTTGTCGGTTCGAACCAGACGGGATAGCTTTCGTTGCCCTCACGAATGAGCATTGGGCACCCAACAATATGTCGCCGGTTTGTGGTTTGTCCCTCCTCGGACCACTGTCAGTAGGTACTCACCACTGCTGACCGGGAGCACCCCACAAGTCCTGTCATTTCAGAGATGCTCTGATCCAGTCATCTGGCCATAACAACTTGGTCCTTGTCAAAGTCGCTCAGGTCTTACCATTGACCACTGCCCATTTCTCCTGCATTCAACAAATTGACACAAGAACTGATTGTTCGCTTACCATCTAATCTACCCCGACCTTGACATGTGGCCTTGTTAGGAGATGACCAATGTTATTCGCTTCACCTGTGAGTGGTCATAATATTTTGGCTCATCAGTGTATATCAGCTATAGGCTGATATAGAATGAACATTTTAAAATATTAAAAAAGACGAATTTTAGAGATCAATAAATTAAGAACAATTGTTTGCCTTTGCCCTTTTTTTGTAATCTTATTACATGATCCAGATTACATGTAATCCATTACTGACCAGCACTGGGGATAGTAAAGTGTCCAAAGGCTGCACACTTTAGACGCTCTGCGGATGTAGCAGGTAATCCGGGTATTTCACACCTACTGTTTCATGAATACTAAAGGTTTTGGATATCCTACTTATTTAACATACTGCTTTTAGCATAGTAGAGTAGTAGGGCAGTATGCATATTCAGACATGGGGCTATTCACAGCAGTGAATGAACTACGTGTGAACTACGGCAATTCGTGGAGGTTAACCAAACATAATAGATGTCATCAACATACAAATGTTGAGCAAACACAATCCATTTAGTTT
Organism: Myxocyprinus asiaticus; assembly: GCF_019703515.2. Taxonomy (NCBI): domain Eukaryota; kingdom Metazoa; phylum Chordata; class Actinopteri; order Cypriniformes; family Catostomidae; genus Myxocyprinus; species Myxocyprinus asiaticus. The sequence continues at coordinate 46,316,756 of NC_059357.1, read as the reverse complement.
AACAACATGCCCTAGCATGGTGCTACACACCATATTTATCATAAAGTGTGTTTTCAGAAACATAATTCCTTAATGGAAGTAATTCTTCTGTCCTCACTGAAAGCTAAAACGCTGCGTGACACAACAGAATCACAGCCAATCAGAGCATAACCAATGAACAGCTATGTGGAGCTTTGTGGAGCGAGATTTTAGACCTAAGAGATATCCTGTGGGTGGAGCTAACCAGCACAAAACAGAAGAAATAGAAACCAAGCGACTAACTGGTAAGAGAAAGCTTGTATCACTTGTTGCTTCACACATGGTTAGGAAAAAGGTCAGTGAGAGGGTGGGTAAAATGGTCATTGAAAACTAAATTATGAGTGTTTGACTTAACATTGAAAATGGAGGTCACCATTGAAACACCTTTACCCCCAGCACACTTACATTGGTCTGCCCTGGCATCATTCAGGTAATACAATACAGGCACTAATATGTCCAACACATCACTGCTCTTTAGCACAAAGAACAGGAACTTCTGCAACAGGAGAGACAGGAAAAGAGTGAGTTATTCACAGTCATTTGTATTGGAGATTACCTGATTTAAGAAGCCTGATCTCTTACTTTGTTGAAGTCACAGAGTTTCCAGAAAAGCACCAGCAGTTCCTGATGAAACTGGATCTTTTTAGTTGAGTTGGGCAGGTATGTTTGAGTAAGAGGGTTAGTCAGTAGGCGTGCCAGACCTTTCAGCACAAAATCATAATCCTGCAGACACACAAAAAAAAAAAAAAACATGGTACATGCAATGAGAGCCAGACAATTCTGCGGTGTTTTCTGTACATATTCTATTTGTAATGGAAATGCTTTCTGATTGTGTTTTCATTTAGCTGGCACGTCTTCTAGGCTAGTCTACACTGCAAAAAGTGTCATATTCTTAATTATTACTTTTGGCTCGCTTTCTAGCGAAAAAATAAATCCTTAAAACAAGACCAATTTAACCGTTGAGCTCTGCTGCATATTTTGTCTGCTGTCTTAATTCACACTCAAATTTAAAAGCTCACCTTACACACATAGAGTGGACAAATTTTACAGACACCGCATTTGAAAAACAGATTCCAATAATTCATAAAACATTATTGTATATGTTTATAAAATTATGATTCACTTTTTTTTTTTATCTTGTCCCTGCAAAAAGAGTTAGTTCATTCCACTAGATGGCAGCAAGTAATAGAAAAAATAAATTGTCTTTTATCATCTTCCATCACAACATACAGATGTAAATGTAAGTGTGCTCTAACACAGCTGAGCTCTCACCAGGTGATCGTCTATAGACATTCTGTCTATTTTGTAATCACACACAACGTCCCCACTGTTTAGTCGAATATGATGGCCTCTGAGTGGACTAGAAGCTTAATCTAGGTGTCGTTGGAATCTTTGCAAAGCTTTATAATATTTTATCATTAACAGAGAACATATTTTGTCGATGATTTGTTTGTCATGCTTTTTCTGCTGGACTGCATTTTGTTTTTTTTTTGGACATCTGAGACATAACATTGGATTATTTACCCAAGCAAGCTCACAGACAAGTAGAAAATGGCTCATTTTGAAGAAAACTGTCGTGGACTGTTCTCTGTCGGTTTTGGTTATGTGTTTGTTTGGTTTTGTATGTCAGCACATGGCTTTGTGTTTGTTAGCCATGTTCTTCCCTGACTCCGCCTCCTTGTTTCCCTTAGCATACCTCTTAATTTACTCCTTGTTCAGTCCTAGTCGTGTTAATTGTCTACACCTGCTCCTCCTTGTGTGCTTCCCCCTCTATATAATGTTCCCTCTTTCCTCTTGCGTTTGTTAAATCATTTTGTTTGTATCTGTCCAGTCAGTTTGTCTGCTCCTGTTTTGACTCGGTCAGTTTTGTGTGTTGTTGCTTACTTCTTTTGTTGGTTTTTCTCCATTGTGAAAATTTCTGTTCTTAATAAAATCTTTTGTTTTGCATTCTTGCAACTGTGTCCTCATTACTGACATGCATGACAAAAACAGCCGGTAAGAGGTGATCAGGGTTACAACTAATGGTTATTTTGATAATCGACTAATCTAACAATTATTAGATGATTATTCGAGCGATTATTGCAACGATTAATCATTTTAACCGACTTTTCAGCTTGTGCCTCTACTTAAAAGGTTGTATTAAACGTGCTTACTAACAATAAAGAGGACAAAATCATCTTTTAAAAATACCTCTAAATGACATTCACTGAATTAAAGGGAAAAAAATACTTTGATTTTTGTTTAATTCATTCAAAAAATTCACTGCAAAAAAAAAAAATCCTTTTGTTATCAAGTGTTTTTGTCTTGTTTTCCATTTAAAATTATCTAAAAATCCTTAAAACAAGATACATTTACTGAGAAGCAACATATAAGATATTTAGACTTGCTTTAAGAGAATGTATCTTGACTAAGTGTATTTTGTATATAAGTGTATTTTGTCACTTGGTTATACTTCTGCGAATGCAGTAAAGACAAAATGTACATATACTCAAGTCACATTCTCAAAAGCAAGTCTAAATATCTTATATGCTGCTTCTCAGTAAATGTATCTTGTTTTAAGGATTTTTTATATTTTAAAATATTTAAATATTAAATATTATATTCAACATTCACCAGTAAAAACTTTTCTTCTGCAGTATAGCTCCTAAAGTAAATGAGTTTATTTATTTATATTGGAACACAAACCAAAAAAGACAAATCAAAAACCTTTTTTGTTTTTTTTTTGCATTATGTAATGGGCTAAAATTACACCCACTCACCTATTTGTTTGCTTGATTTCGATTTATCTTTAACTCACAAAAAACAAACTCTCTCTTCTTAATAGAGCTCGAATCGCCAATTTTCTTCAAGATAAGATACACACCGTGACATACAGTTGTGCTCAAAAGTTTGCATACCCTGCCAGAAATTGTGACATTTTGGCATTGATTTTGAAAATATGACTGATCATGCAAAAAAACTGTCTTTTATTTAAGGATAGTGATCATATGAAGCCATTTATTATCACATAGCTGTTTGGCTCCTTTTTAAATCATAATGATAACAGAAATCACCCAAATGGCCCTGATCAAAAGTTTACATACCCTTGAATGTTTGGCCTTGTTACAGACACACAAGGTGACACACACAGGTTTAAATGGCAATTAAAGGTTAATTTCCCACACCTGTGGCTTTTAAAATTTCAATTAGTGCCTATGTATAAATAGTCAATGAGTTTGTTAGCTCTCACATGGATGCATTGAGCAGGCTAGATACTGAGCCATGAGGAGCAGAAAAGAACTGTCAAAAGACCTGTATAACAAGGTAATGGAACTTTATAAAGATGGAAAAGGATATAAAAAGATATCCAAAGCCTTGAAAATGCCAGTCAGTACTGTTCAATCACTTATTAAGAAGTGGAAAATTCAGGGATCTCTTGATACCAAGCCAAGGTCAGGTAGACCAAGAAAGATTTCAGCCACAACTGCCAGAAGAATTGTTCGGGATACAAAGAAAAACCCACAGGTAACCTCGGGAGAAATACAGGCTGCTCTGGAAAAAGACAGTGTGGTTGTTTCAAGGAGCATAATACGACAATACTTGAACAAAAATGAGCTGCATGGTCGAGCTGCCAGAAATGCCACAAAAAAGCCTGGTTACAATATGCCCGACAACACCTTGACACGCCTCACAGCTTCTTCTCGTCACTCCAACACTGTAATTTGGAGTGACGAGACCAAAATTGAGCTTTATAGTCACAACCATAAGCGCTATGTTTGGAGAGGGGTCAACAAGGCCTATAGTGAAAAGAATACCATCCCCACTGTGAAGCATGGTGGTGCTCACTGATGTTTTGGGGGTGTGTGAGCTCTAAAGGCACGGGGAATCTTGTGAAAATTGATGGCAAGATGAATGCATTATGTTATCAGAAAATACTGGCAGACAATTTGCATTCTTCTGTACAAAAGCTGCACATGGGACGCTCTTGGACTTTCCAGCATGACAATGACCCTAAGCAAAAGGCCAAGTTGACCCTCCAGTGGTTACAGCAGAAAAAGGTGAAGGTTCTGGAGTGGCCATCACAGTCTCCTGACATTAATATCATCGAGCCACTCTGGGGAGATCTCAAACATGCGGTTCATGCAAGACGACCAAAGACTTTGCATGACCTGAAGGCATTTTGCCAAGACAAATGGGCAGCTATACCACCTGCAAGAATTTGGGGCCTAATAGACAACTATTACAAAAGACTGCACGCTGTCATTGATGCTAAAGGGGGCAATACACAGTATTAAGAACTAAGGGTATGCAGACTTTTGAACAGGGGTCATTTCATATTTTTCTTTGTTGCCATGTTTTGTTTTATGATTGTGCCATTCTGTTATAACCTACAGTTGAATATGAATCCCATAAGAAATAAAAGAAATGTGTTTTGCCTGCTCACTCATGTTTTCTTTAAAAATGGTACATATATTACCAATTCTCCAAGGGTATGCAAACTTTTTAGCACAACTGTATATTATGATTCACTATGCCATCACGTTATAATCTAGCTGCAGCAAGAGTGCGTGAGGGATGGGCGTCTCCGCGCAAGACTGTATCAGCCGGGAGAAGTTTGAAACGCTCTCGCTCTGTTTTTCACGCAACTCATATAAGCGGCTCTGACCGCACAGAGAAATTCCAGTTTCAGAGTTTGTGCTTTTTTATACAACCTACTTCCTTATTATTTAAACTTTAATAAAGAATGCATTAAAGGTATAACTCTGGGGTGTTTCCTTTTTAGACACTCTGACAGGCAAGTTTTGCTCAAGCGGAACGGCAGGTACGGCTCTGCTTTATTTCACGACGACACAGCTTCTGTATTTATTTATTTATATTTTTGTATTATATTTCCCCTCATACTTTGTGATCTACATCACCTTAATCTGTTCGGAAAGTTTGGAGTGCATCTGGACTGTGAGCTGTTCTTTCTTCCTTTCCTCAATCAAGCGTGATCTGAAGTGCTGCTCTCGCACACCATCATTAGCGTTTCAAATGACCTCATGTTGCATTAAATGAGATCAAACGACTATTTGACAACAGAAAGTTTTGTTGATAATTTTTTTATTGTCAACGTTGTCGATGACATCGACTAATCGTTTCAGCCCTAAAGGTGATAGAGGTTTTGGCTACTTTGGTCATACAGAAGTAGTGATCAGAGCAGACATGAGACAATTTTTCTTTTTCTTTGATAATATTTTACTTTGTGATTCTTGTGATAATCATTTGAACTGCGGTGTTATGGCAACAAGATAACCGCGGTATTACACCTGGTCTACGCCGGGCGCGTTCATTGAAGTCTGCATGAAATGCACAGCCGTAATGCACAGAAATATGAATACGTATTGAAGTGTGCCCTTATTGTAGAGAATTGTTTTTGTTTTGCCAAAACAGCTCCAAAGTATTCAATTCTGGTGACTTTGAGAGAAGCATTTTTTATTATTATTATTACTTTCTTGAGTATGTATAGCATTTACGTAACTATTGGCTAAAGCATTTTTAAAAGAGGCTATTTAGATTAGTGTCAGAAATTAACTTTTCTATTAAGGGGCAATATTTGGAGCTTTTTTGTTTACCATTGTGAGGGCATTGTTAAGGCATATTTTGTTTCTAACCATACAAAATATGACAATATGACATCATTGTTTTACGTCAAATACTTCAAAATGAATTAATTCCTTAAAATACATCTTCAACCTAAATATTCAGGTAAGCGGTTACCTATACATTTAAATGAACTTCAAATCATTTCATGTGATATGTTTATACTAGGTCTAGAATAGAAATTGTCACTTACAGTGACATTTTTGCCCTGAGCCCCTGTTAATTTCTGACCCTGGTTCAGACCAAACGTGTTAGAAAAAAGCAAGATGCATCGCAACGAATAAGGCAGAACGCAGGTGTCTCTAGACACGTTTTTAACAGTTGAAGTTCTTTTACAGCATACTAACAAACACAGCAAACGTTTATATGAAAAACAATTGAAACGAGGACAGAGGAAGTTTTATGAGGAGGCATGAGCGAGGATGCACAGGTGGAGTCGATCTCTTTTGTGTCGAAGCACTGACGCACACATAAATTCTCCTCCCCATTCACATCTGACACAGTAGTTCTAATTCATGTTTCACCACTGTTTTAACAAACTGTAATTGTTGCATACTTCAACAGTGCATGTTGAATTATTCGGATTTACTCTTAATATTTCAATAAATGAAATATGAACAACATAACGGCAAGCGCTCCGAAGGAATGCAGCTACGCAAAGGCGACGTTCTGAAATGATGTTTGAATGAGCAGGACATTTCATTTTACAACTACAATTCACGTGGATTCCTCCATCCTTGTTTCCTTTCCTTGTATCTTTTCCTCGCATGCTAAGGAGCTGATAGGACGTGAAGGAAAGAGTGCAAGGAAATGGACAGTTTTAGAAATGAGAAGCCATAGACGAGAGAATCAATGCACAGTTTCTTTGATTTGACTGATATTATCCAGTCTTTTTTGTTTGATCAACAACTGAAGAACAGAAGAGATATTCAAACAGACATCATAAAGCAAGTTTTTGCGTTACTAATAGACAAACACTGTGGCCATTTCACAACATTTTAAAGTCAAGTTCTGTATTAACGAATTCTGTGGAGTATAAAAAGCGACAACTACAGTAAGAAAATCAGTTTTGGACCATACACTGCAACAGTAAGTATATCTTACCCCTGGTTTGGAAGAGAAGTTAGAGTTTGTTGCCTGCCGTCTTTCAAAGACAAGCGCCGCGTGTGTCAAACCCTGAGGCAGAGGTGTGCATGCATCCATGTGATCAGCCGAACAAAATGCTTGTTCACCTAACACTGAAATTTCCAACATTGTTCACGTGGATGTAAAGGCTACCCCTAGAAAAAAAACTAATCGGATCTGCATGAATCACGTAAATTACCTATTTTGGATTCAAAACAACAAATTTCACAGAAAGGCAACTAGTTTGCAGGTATGCAATGGGTTCCAGACTACAGACAGTCATTCACTGCAAAGGATTTTCAACCAAGTATGGACCATTTTCACACTTCAGCATTTGCGAAGCGGAAGTCGTCATAGTTGGGTAAATGCAACTATGGCCGCTGCCGATGTCACAGACATCACTGTCCTTAATAGTTTTGCCAGCATTAACATTGGGAGACATTGACTGCATCGTCCAAATGAATTCATCAACAGTTAAATCAAAACTCAACAAAGGCTACAAGTTGTTTTTTTGAGGGTATTAGTTGGCACAGAATTATTTATTAAAGAATGATCTACAAATATGTCACCATAAATTACAAAAAATGCAAAAAAGAGGGTACAGTTAACAAATCTGTTAAAAATGAGTTGTACTTGGTGAAACTAATACCTGATGAGGGGCGACCGATGTCCTGCTCCAACCCTATCAAACACACACTCTCGTGTCGGTTGTGATGTGTAATCATTCCATTGAAACCGTGACAATTTGTGAAAATAGGAACACTGTAATGGCACTGGTTATTACTGTTCTTTCCAATCGCCGCCATAGTTTACCCAACTATGACAACTTCCGCTTCATGAACGCAGCAATGTGAAAAGGGTACATTAGGAATAGTTACTTTTTCATGATTATGTTAGTTTGTCCAATTACTTTTGAGCCCCTGAAAATGGGGCTGTGTATAAAACGTGCATTAATTCCAAAACCGTTCACCCAATTTGGATGCAAATCCCTTCACATTAAACTCACTGTATAAATACTTATGAAAGACACTGTATATTTATATGTTGCAAGACTATTTTTATGAACATTTTGCATTCTTTTTGAAGCTAAAGTGGAATCACTATCCACTGCTATTGAATTGAAAATAAGGACGGGGATATTCTGGGATGTTCCACGAAAGAAAGAATAGGAGCGTGCTTAATAGCATATTCATTTTTGCTGTGGAATTAAGAACTGAGAATAATGACATTTATTTGGTTTTGGTATTGACTACTGCAGTGTTTCCCAACTGAGGTACATGAGGTGATAAGAGGGGTACCAGAAATTTGTTTTGATTTACTCTTCATTTAATTTTATCCCAGTCTAAGATTCAACCCGAGTTCATGCATTTTTTTCAAAATGTGCAGCCTCTTGTGTAGGAACACCAAAAGGTTGTGTCATAAAGGTCTGATAATTAGCATTTAATCAAATAACTTTAATCTTTAACCGCACTTATGCGTTGTGCGTGAGTGTGCAATGTACAGTACATGATGCAAGTATCACCAGTACACTGCTAGGTAATGTAGCTTAATGAAAGCTAATAACATGGATACTTCGCTGTTTCACCAGACTCACGCTTGTCAGGCGTCAATGATTTTAGTGTTTTTTAAATTGTTTAATGTAATGTGTATCCACTGATGAGCCAAAACATTATGACCACACACAGTTCTCTTAGTCAACGTGTTGAATGCAGGAGAAATGTGCAGGAGTAAAGACCTGAGTGACTTTGACAAGGACCAAATTGTTATGGCCAGACGACTTGGTCAGAGCATCTCTGAAATGCCAAGGCTTGTGGGGTGCTCCCGGTCAGCAGTGGTGAATACCTACCAACAGTGGTCCGAGGAGGAACAAACCACAATCCGGCAACAGGGTGTTGGGCGCCCAAGGCTCATCGATGCACAAGGGCAACGATAGCTATCCCATCTGGTCCGAACCGACAGAAGGTCTACTGTGGCACAAGTCACAGAAAATTTTAATGATTGTTATTGTAGGAATATGTCACAAAACACAGTGCATCGCACCCTGCCGCATATGGGGCTGCATAGTCGCAGACCGTTCAGAGTGCCCATGATGACCCCTGGCATCGGAACTGGACCTTGGAGCAGTGGAAGGAGGTTGCCAGGTCTGGTGAGTCCCGTTTTCTTTTACATCACGTGGATTGCCGTGTATGTGTGTGCCGTTTACCTGGGCAAGTGATGGCACCAGGATGCACTGTGGGAAGATGACAAGCCAGTGGAGGGAGTGTGATGATCTGGGCAATGTTCTGCTGGGAAACCCTTGGCCTGGCCATTCATGAGGACGTCAATTTGCACACATTGTTCAGGAATGGTTTAAGGAACATGATGAAGAGTTCAAGGTGTTGCCCTGGCCTCCAATTTCCCCAGATCTCAATCCGACTGAGCATCAGTGGGATATGCTGGACCAACAAGTCCGATCCACAGCAGCTCCACCTAGCAACTTACAGGACTTGAAGGATCTGCTGCTAATGTCTTGGTGCCAGATACCACAGGACACCTTCAGGGGTCTTGTAGAGTCCATGCCTCAGCAGATCGGTACTGTTGTAGCAGCACGCAGAGGACCAACATCATATTATGGTCATAATGTTTTGGCTCATCGGTGTATAAGGTGAGATGCATTAGGGAGGTTTTATTCTGACTGCATTATACAAGTTAATGAGTTTTGATGTCAGATGTCTTTTGCACCGGTGCGCCCAAATCATTTTCCAAATTCGCACGCAATCAATTTTTCTCAGGATGTGTAATGTTTGGAGGGGTACGCAATTGTAAAAAGTTTGGCAACCACTGGACTACTAAACTTTTGGTGTCAATTCTGTTCCATACCTCCTCCCTATGAATTCTGGACAGGTAGTTCACAAAGAGGTTATTTGGACCAGCAGACTGTAAATAAAGAGATAAAGAGAAGGACATGAATATTTTTTTTCTATAAACCATTGAACATTATATAGTCATGCTCTCTTTCCCAATGTCAGAGAAACACTTGATCCTTTGACTCTTGTTGACCTTTGCTCGCTGTGAGTGGCTGTTGTGTATATTACAAGGTGTGGTGCGCTTACATCCTGGTCCTCTATGCTTGAGGGAGAAGGGGGGCGGAACGGCTGTTTGCCCTCGTGCTCTAGGGTGACAATGAGGATCTGAACGGCCTGCTCCACCAGCTGCTCACGGTAGTCTGAGAACAGCAGGTGGTTGTAGGGGATTCCGTAACCCACCGGGTCATACGCACACACCACATTCAACAGCGAAGTGAACAGAGGCAGAGCATGTCTGTGTGGACAAGAGAGTGCACATCTTTACGAGAGTTTACATTTGCTGGAAAAACCGTGAGTTGCGTTTGCCAATGCAAAACTCACTCCTGCAATGCTAGTTGGTAGATGCAAGGGCATTTCTATGCATTTCCTTGGGTGTTATGGGTCATTGACAGGATATTACTGGGCATTGCTATGTGGTTGCTAGGGTGTTCTTGGAGGCTGCTAAGGTGTTGCTATGTTTTTTTTATCATATTGCTATGCAATTGCTAAGGTGTTCTAGGTGGTGTTTAGCATGTTGATATGCTGTTGCTAGGGTGTTCTGGGTGTTTTTATCACTTGGCTATACAGTTGCTTGAGAGTTCTGGGTGGTTGCTAGGGAGATGCTACACAGTTGCTAGGGTGTTCTGGGTGTTTTTATCACTTGGCTATACAGTTGCTTGAGAGTTCTGGGTGGTTGCTATGGTGATGCTATGTAGTTGCTTATGTGTTCTAGGTGGTTGCTGGGGCATTGCAATGTTTTTGTTAGGTTTTTCTGGGTGATTTTTAGCATGTTGATATGCTGTTGCTAGGGTGTTCTGGGTGTTTTTAGCACTTGGCTATACAGTTGCTTGGGAGTTCTGGGTGGTTGCTAGGGAGATGCTACACAGTTGCTATGGTGTCCTGGGTGGTTGTGGCAAGGACTCTACTATGGCACATCCCTCCTCTTTCCCGGGTTTCGGCACCAAGGTAACGGGGTAAAAGGGAAAGGAGGAGGTGAGAACCGGCTTGACAATAAATAATCATTTAATGATTAACTTAAAACAAAAGACATATAACACACACACACACACACACACACCCACACACAAACACAAACACAAACACAAACACACACACACACACACACACACACACACAGGACAGCTGCCTGTAGCTTTATTCAGTTGGCATGTTGGAGTTGATAACAGTTTGCTGAATAATCTCATTCCATATCTGGATAATGGCTGCAATATCATAAAGGATAAATTTCCTCCTCTATGATTTTGCATTATATTAGTTTTGTACAGTATGTTAACTTACTAGCCAAAATACTTGAATGCGTGAATGAAAATATTTTCAGTCACAATGAACATTATGTAGTTTAGAGACGATTTAGAGACATTTAGAATGTTACAAATGACTATTTCGATTTAAATAAATGTTGTATTCTTAAAAATGTTCTGTTTGTCCAAGAATCCTCTTGCAGCAATGCAGGTTTTTGGCATTTAGAAGCTGCTATTTTAGGACCTGTGAGGAGGTGAGAGATTCTTTTTCAAAACAGTAATGCATGAATAGCCTTCATCTCTCTAAAACAATAGACTTTAGGAGAAAATAGAATTTCAGGAGAAATGCATTTCTTTTTGCCTATTTTTAAAACCAAAATTGGACTTGCAAGTGTAAAGCAACTTGTAAGAACTCAATACCTCAGCAAATGGGGAAAAAACCCACTGTATTGTGATTTCTGCATGGTAGCGCAACCATTTTCTTGAGTACCACATTAGCACTTTAGAATGCTTTTGTAAGGAATAGGTGACACAGTGTATGTTTGCCATCACGAGTCAAGTAAAACTGGAATAAATACCACTTAAAACAATTATTTCAAACCGTAATAATAAATTTCAATTAATGATTTTGACAGTATTTTAGATCAATTGAATGCATCCTTGGTGAAAGGAAGCAATAATTTCTTTCAAGAACAAAAATGTCTTTGTGTTCTAAAAATGGAAGCCTATATACACTATATATAATATTCATAAAGTAACCTGTAATGTAATTACATGAGTAGTTTTTCAGCAAACTACTTATTTACTCTTACCTGAGTCATAATATTTCTCAGTAATTCCACTTGAACTCAAGTGAATTATTTCTTCAGTAGCAGTACTATTACTTAAGTAAAAAAAAAATCAGTACTCTTTCCACCACTGTTCTGAGTGATGTTTTGCATGTTGCTATACAGCTGCTAGGGTATTCTGAGTGTTTTAAGCATTAATGGGGTGTTATGGGTCATTGCCAGGGTACTACTGAGCATTGTTGTCGTAGCTAAGGTTTTCTGAGTGGGTTTTAGTGTGCTGCTATGCAGTTCTGGGTGATTGCAAGGGCCTAAGAATGTGGCTGCTATGTGTTGTGAGTGTTTTTAGAACACTGATATGCAGTTGCGAGGGTGTTCTGGATGGTTGGTAACATGTTGCTATGTGGTTGCTTATGTGTTCTAGGTGGTTGCTGGGGCGTTGCTTTGTTAAGGTGCTCTGGATGGTTTTTAGCTTGTTGCTATACATTTGATAGGGTGTTCTGGGTGGTTGCTAGGGAGATGCTATGCAGTTGCTATAGTGTTCTGGGGAGTGTTTAGCATGTTGATATGTGGTTGCTAGGGTTTTTGGGTGCTTTTAACACTTTGCTATACAGTTGCTAAGGAGTTCTGGGTGGTTGCTGAGTGGTGTTTAGCAAATTGCAATGGAGTTCTTAGTCTTACGGGTCATTGTCAGGGTATTTTGGTGGTTGCTAAGGTTTTAGTGCATTGTTATGCAGTTCTAGGTGGTTGCTAGGGCATTGCAATGCGGTTGCTATGTGTTGTGAGTGTTTTAAGGGCATTGCTAAGTAGTTGCTAGGGTGTTCTTGGTGGTTGCAAAGGTGGTGGTTAAGGTGTATGAAAATCAATATAAACGGTGTTGGATGAGTTACAACACCAAAGTTTTAATACTTATGGTTAGAGGGTCATAAGGAACTTGACCTGTTTTCAGTGGAACAGAAGAATGTGACCCAGGGGTTAAGAATACTGTTTTCTGATGTTGGTGGTAGGTACATGGCTTCTGAGAAACAGGTGAGCAGTAACCTCAACAACTCAGTCCTATTAAAACAACACACACACAGGAATTAAACTTCAAAATGCAGCAGAACTGCTAACAAAATAGTTCACCAAATATGATTTAGTGTTCTTCCATGAAACACAAAAGGAGAAGTTTAGAAAAGTCTCTTCCATACAATGAAAGTTGACAGGTGCTGTCAAGCTCCAAAAAGGATAAAAAGCACAATAAAAGCATCACAAAAGTTGTCAATTTGACTAATGCACTATATTATCATCATTAAGTAAACTATTCCTTTAAATATATGATCTGAAACACGTCATGTGGAAAAACAGGTCAAGGCTTTAAAAAGATCTTGTGTGGTTACTGATTAAAAGGTTGCCATGGAAACTCAAATAAACACACATGCCATTAGGAGTCTATCTGGCGTCTCAGCACTCACCTGTTAAGATCATGGACGTAGTTGAGCGGTGGGGATTGAGCGAAGCCCACCCCAGCCTCCCAAATATACTCACAGCTGTCCAGAGACTGAATGTCCTCAACCGAGTCCTGTAGATGAGTGAAACTCAATCTGAGACTGAATTTAGTGTAAGCAAACTTTACACAGGCAGACTGTGAGACATACTAAGACAGCATTATATTACATTATTGTGCTTCCAATGTTAACTTGTTAACTTATGAGATTAGTTAAATATGTTTAATGGCGTTTCCTTTTAAATGCAACAAATACATTTATGTAATTTGACATTAAAACCTTTGTTTTTAAACTATTGATTTCTAGACTGTTTACGAATCTGTTAAAAATGGCATTAGTGCATATTGTGAACACTGAAACATTGTTAATCATAGTATTCTACATGCCTAGAAATCAGTGGGAAAAAAGAACTTTGATTCTAGACCATTCGGTTCAAAAGTCATTAGCTAAAACGTACCTGAAAATGTGGACTCTTGGAAGGAAAATGGCCCCAAAATTGGCACCAGGTCCGTATTACAGAAATATTTACAAGGGTCAAGGGTTACCTATCAAGAGCATGACTGGTACAGATGATGAATTATACAGTTGTGCTCAAAAGTTTGCATACCCTTGGAGAATTGGTAATATATGTTCCATTTTTAAAGAAAACATGAGTGAGCAGGCAAAACACATTTCTTTTATTTCTTATGGGATTCATATTCAACTGTAGGTTATAACAGAATGGCACAATCATAAAACAAAACATGGCAACAAAGAAAAAAATTAAATGACCCCTGTTCAGAAGTCTGCATACCCTTAGTTCTTAATACTGTGTATTGCCTCCTTTAGCATCAATGACAGCGTGCAGTCTTTTGTAATAGTTGTCTATGAGGCCCCAAATTCTTGCAGGTGGTATAGCTGTCAATTCGTCTTGGCAAAATGCCTCCAGGTCATGCAAAGTCTTTGGTCGTCTTGCATGAACCGCACGTTTGAGATCTCCCCAGAGTGGCTCGATGATATTAAGGTCAGGAGACTGTGATGGCCACTCCAGAACCTTCACCTTTTTCTGCTGTAACCACTGGAGGGTCAACTTGGCCTTGTGCTTAGGGTCATTGTCATGCTGGAAAGTCCAAGAGCGTTCCATGTGCAGCTTTCGTGCAGGAGAATGCAAATTGTCTGCCAGTATTTTCTGATAACATGCTGCATTCATCTTGCCATCAATTTTCAAATTTGCCTTTAGAGCTCACACCCTCCCAAAACATCAGTGAGCCACCACCATGCTTCACAGTGGGGATGGTATTCTTTTCACTATAGGCCTTGTTGACCCCTCTCCAAACATAGTGCTTATGGTTGTGACCATAAAGCTCTATTTTGGTCTCGTCACTCCAAATTACAGTGTGCCAGAAGCTGTGAGGCGTGTCAAGGTGTTGTTGGGCATATTGTAACCAGGCTTTTTTGTGGCACTGGCGCAGTAAAGGCTTCTTTCTGGCAACTCAACCATGCAGCTCATTTTTGTTCAAGTATCGTCATATTGTGCTCCTTGAAACAACCACACTGTCTTTTTCCAGAGCAGCCTGTATTTCTCCTGAGGTTACCTGTGGGTTGTTCTTTGTATCCTGAACAATTCTTCTGGCAGTTGTGGCTGAAATCTTTCTTGGTCTACCTGACCTTGGCTTGGTATCAAGAGATCCCTGAATTTTCCACTTCTTAATAAGTGATTGAACAGTACTGACAGGAATTTTCAAGGCTTTGGATATCTTTTTATATCCTTTTCCATCTTTATAAAAAGTTCCATTACCTTGTTACGCAGGTCTTTTGACAGTTCTTTTCTGCTCCTCATGGCTCAGTATCTAGCCTGCTCAGTGCATCCATGTGAGAGCTAACAAACTCATTGACTATTTATACACAGACACTAATTGCAATTTAAAAAGCCACAGGTGTGGGAAATTAACCTTTAATTGCCATTTAAACCTGTGTGTGTCACCTTGTGTGTCTGTAAAAAGGCCAAACATTCAAGGGTATGTCAACTTTTGATCAGGGCCATTTGGGTGATTTCTGTTATCATTATGATTTAAAAAGGAGCCAAACAACTATGTGATAATAAATGGCTTCATATGATCACTATCCTTAAATAAAAGACAGTTTTTTTTTTTGCATGATCAGTCATATTTTCAAAATCAATTTCTGCCAGGGTATGCAAACTTTTGAGCTCAACTGTAGATCTAGTGCAGCATAACTCTATTATGACCAACAGAGAGTCATTATTAAACTCACAGGTCTTTCTCTCTTGTGACTGTAAACGGTGAAGTCCGGACAGAAAAGAAGATCAGCCAGTGCCAGTAAGAGAGACTCAGCCAGCGGACGTGCTCCTTCATCATCATCCTCCATATCATCCAGCTATACAGAGAGACAAACATCACTAGAAATCATTTCTGCAATCCATAATAAACTGATTCATTATATTATTCACTGAATATTATAACCACACTGTTTTACCACACAATGTTGATTACCACAGAAAATAATTTGACTCACCCCTGTGTTACAATAAAACAAATGCCAAAGGAACAGATATATACACCGATCAGCCACAACATTAAAACCACCTGCCTAATATTGTGTAGGTCCCCATCGTGCCGCCAAAACAGCACCAACCCGCATCTCAGAATAGCATTCTGAGATGATATTCTTCACACCACAATTGTACAGAGCGATTATCTGAGTTACCGTAGACTTTGTGAGTTTGAACCAGTCTGGCCGTTCTGTGCTGAACTCTCTCATCAACAAGGCATTTCCATTCGCAGAACTGCCGCTCACTGGATGTTTTTTGTTTTTGGCACCATTCTGAGTAAATTCTAGAGACTGTTGTGTGTGAAAATCCCAGGAGATCAGCAGTTACAGAAATACTCAAACCAGCCCATCTGGCACCAACAATCATGCCACGGTCGAAATCATTGAGATCACATTTTTTCCACATTTTGATGGTTGATGTGAACATTAACTGAAGCTCCTGACCTGCATGATTTTTTGCACTGCACTGCTGCCACATGATTGGCTGATTAGATAATCGCATGGATGATTGTTGGTGCCAGATGGGCTGGTTTTAGTATTTCTGTAACTGCTGATCTCCTGGGATTTTCACACACAACAGTCTCTAGAATTTACTCAGAATGGTGCCAAAAACAAAAAACATCCAGTGAGCGGCAGTTCTGCGAATGGAAACGCCTTGTTGATGCGAGAGGTCAACAGAGAATGGCCAGACTGGTTCAAACTGACAAAGTCTACGGTAACTCAGATAACCGCTCTGTACAATTGTGGTGAGAAGAATAGCATCTCAGAATTCTATTCTGAGATGCGGGTTGGCGCTGTTTTGGCTGCACGAGGGGGACCTACACAATATTAGGCAGGTGGTTTTATTGTGGCTGATCGGTGTATATATCTGTTCTAAAAGAACACAAAAGTATAATTCAGAATTCTAATAAATTATTCCATGAGACTCATGATTCTTATGAAAGCATACGATAAGGTTTGGTGAGAAACAAACCCAAATCTAATGTATTATTTAGTGAAAATATTTACTGTCCATTGATCTCCTGTGTGTGTTCATGATAGGGCAAAAGAGCAACAGTTCACGCAGCCCCCTCATGACATTGGGGCATTCGTATAAAAACAGGTCCGCCACAGCGATAGTGACAACAGAACACAACACAACTGCACACAAACAGAGAACAGAACTTAATAAACATGTATGAAGAGTTTGTAGTCGAAGAATTGACGCATTTCTATGCCCATCCTTGGAATATTTGGAAATCAAACAGAAACATGGAGGAGGCTACAGGCAACCACAGTCACACCGTGTCCTAACCTGACGGCAAACAACATGCGATAAAAGGTATATTATCTATGTTAATCAGATTTTTTGTCCTAACCAGCAGTGACGAGCGACGGTACATTCTATCGATCGCTTGTTTCCTATTTTCGGCATCATGCAGGTAACTCCATCCACTGTTAACTGGCACCGGTCCAAAGACTTTCAAAAAAATTAGGCTGGGCATAGAAATGAATGAATTCTTCGACAACAAACTCTTCAGACATGTTTAGTAAGTTCTATTCTCTGTTTTGTGTGCAGCTGTGTTGTGTTCTTTTGTCACTATCGCTGTAGAGGACCTGTTTTTAGATAAACAATATGAGTTTTTCATGAGGGCGCTGCGTGAACTGTTGCTCTCGTGCCCTATCATGAACGCGCACAGGAGATCAACGGTCAGTGAACATTTTTACTAAATAATACAATAGATTTCAGTTTGTTTCTCACCAAACCTTATCGTATGCTTTCATAACAATCATGAGTCTCGTGGAATAATTGATTAGACTTCTAAATTATACTTTTGCATTCTTTTGAAGCTTGAAGAGGTGGTCACCATAAACTGCCATTGTGTGACATCATTGAGCACAAATTGTTTTCACAATTTCTCTCCCATTGTGTTAAGAAATGGAAAGAAAGTCATATATGGTTAATAACAACACAGGAGTGAGTAAACAATGAATGAATTAATGAACTAATCCTTTAATTAACAAAAGTGTATTGGGTCTTTAGTGACCCCAGTTATGTAATAGTGTCACAACATATGATTTATGGAAGCGCAAATATATTTTTTTCATATCTATACAAGTTAACTATCAAAGGATACCCATTTCTTTGTTTATTAGGAGACATGAGTACTATATTCATACAAAATGACTGCTATATAATGTCGATGGTGCTGTTGTTTTCAGTGATTGAATTGATTTACATTTGACATTGCTATTTGATGAAGAATCAATGTGGATGTAAACCATAGCAAGTGTAACACATGAACAATATGATTTTGAGTGTGCTACTGAAATTCTGTAAGTTGCACGTCAATTTAGACTCGAAAAGTGCAATATAAGTGCCGTACATAAGCTGTGTACTGTAGCTTATGTGTTATGTGTAGCTCAATATGTGTTTGACAGCCAGTTTCGTCTCATAAAATTTCAATATGGAAGTAATGAATCCTGTTTGAATCATCTCTCTGATATATATGCTTTTACAAAATCTGGCCATTTTTTTAAGATCCATTTGTGATAGATACATTGCCGTATGTAATAATGTTTGGCAAAACACCCATGAATTTAGGGTAGATGGCTGTTACAGTGAGGCACTTGCATTGGAAGTGAATGGGGCCAGTACATAAACGCTAAAATACACATAGCTTCAACTGAATAACAAGATGTTAACATTATAAATGTGAACATGATTTAACTGTAATAAAACTGCTTACAGGGCTTACCTGTGTTATGTTGCCATGGCAATGAAGTTGTAATATTGGACATAACTTTACACAGATAAGGTTAAGTAAGCAATTTTATTTATTTTTTTCACACATTTTAATGTAATGTTAACGTCTTGTGTCTATACTTTTGAAACAATTTTTATTTTAGCGTCTATGGATTGACCTCATTCACTTCCACTGTAACTGTCTTACTGTAACCACCATAGTTGCTTTTTTTTTTTGGTATTTTAATAATCGAGGGACGAGTTGAAATAATTTTTTGTGGTAATCAACATTATGGCACAAATAACGTCGATTGAGATTAAGTTGTATTGAACCCGGAATATTCCTTTAATCTGATTAGCATGCTGGATTAGAAGGATTATTTGATTTTAAGATTTAAAATATGACCATGAAGAAGTTTTTAAACAAACCCACATGGTTCGGCAGGAGAAAACTGATTTTGGGGATGCTGGGATGTGGTTTACTTCAATAGCAAATCACAAACACTTGATTCTTAACCATCAACACACTTTACTCTCTATAAAAAGCCTTTCATATTAAAAAAGAATTACTTATGTTGATCACTTTAGCAAAAAAGTGTCTGCTTTTCCTGTTAATCCTACACTGCTGTTTTTGAATGCACTTCAACTGAGGTTTAAAGAATAGTTCACCCAAAAATGAAAATTCTCTCATCATTTACTCACCCTCATGCCATCCCAGATGTGTGACTTTCTTGCTTCTGCTGAACACAAACTAAGATTTAGAAGAATATTTCAGCTTTGTATGCACATACAATACAAGTGAATGGTGACCAGAACTTTAAAGCTCCAAAAAGCACATAAAGGCAGCAAAAAGTAATCCATATGGCTCCAGTGGTTTAATCCATGCCTTCAGAAGCAATATGATAAGTGTGTGTGAGAAACAGATCAATACTGAAGTCCTTTTTTACTATTAATCTCCACTTTTACATTCTTCTTCTTTTGTTGTTTTGTGACACACATTCTTCATGCATATCAACACCTTCTGGGCATGGAAGAGAATATATAGTAAAAAAGGACTTAAATATTGATCTGTTTCTCACCCACACCTGTCATATCAATTCTGAAGTCATGGATTAAACGACTTGAGTCTTAAGGATTACTTTTATTCTGCCTCTATGTGCTTTTTTGAAGCTTTAAAGTTCTGGCCACCATTTACTCTCATTGTATGGACATACTGAAATATTCTTCTAAAAATGTTTGTTTGTGTTCTGCAGAAGAAAGAAAGTCAAACTCATCTGGGATGGCATAAAGGTGAGTAAATGATGAGAAAACTTTCATTTTTGGGTCAACTATCTCTTTAATGCTACACACTTGAATATAAATCAGTATCCATGACTGTGGAGTAAATGTCCAACAAGTTGCTAAGTTGGCAGCACGAAGTAGTAATTTGTGAATATATGGGTTTTAATGGCAGACATGGCTCAAGACATTGAATTGGTTTGGGTCAAAGCCCCAAACCTTGTCGTATTTCATCAGTCATGCTGTCTTTGAAACGAAGATTCATTTACTGTTAATTACACTGTCTGTTCGGTGAGAATGCATCTCAAAGTCTCAGAGAAGCAGATATGTTCCTCACCCCGGCTCTACCAACACCAGGTATAGTGGACCAGAAGAACCCTCTCCAGTCCTGATCCTCAAAGATGTAAGGCAGGATACGAGTGAGCATGCAAGAGCAGTTCAGCACGATCTGCTTGTCCTTTTCTGTGGGGCAGCCGGACTCTGCACCCTGAACTAACTTCTCCACAGCCTGAGCAACAACAAACAGACACACACAATATATACTGTATTTTGTCATATATCGGAGTGGTTCTCAGTGGTTTAACTAAAATTTCAGTTAAATCCCATCACCAAAATCGTTTTTCTTTTTGTCCGGATCAAATTATATATTCAAAAAATACATTAAAAGACATTACAAAATACACCTCTATTATGATGAACATGTTTCAGTTGAAAGTCATTTTGATATCTTTCTGAGGCTTGAAGTAAAAAATGTCCAAGTGGTGAAAACGTCTAAAAAAATAAAAGTCTCATTAAAAGCTTAAATTCTTGAAGAAAAATGTCAGATGGTGTAACCAACATGCTGGTAGCAATTTTTGTTGTCATGTGTCAAGAAAACCATAAACAGTGACCCATTTAGACCCTCATCACTGCGTGTGCAGTTTTAAAAAAAAAAATCTGATAATTTTGTTCATGGCAAATGGAGTAACCCTGAGAAAACATCTTGATATTTGTGATTTTAAAAAAATCGTAATATTTGTAAAAATATTTTGTATCGAAATGAATAATTGCATTGTGTACACTCACATGTATTCAAGGTCCAAGGAAAGTATTTTAATACATTTTACTTGATGGTTACACCACTTGACATTTTTAAAGTCATTAAATCAAACATATGAACTGCCAAGGTCCAACGATACACTCACTGAGCACTTTATTAGGAACACCTGTACACCTACTAATCAGCCAATCGTGTGGCAGTAGCGCAGTGCATAATATCATGCAGATACGGGTCAAGAGCTTCAGTTAATGTTCAAATCAACCACCAGAATGGGGAAATAATGTGATCTCAGTGATCTGGACCGTGGCATGACTGCTGGTGTCAGAAGGGCTGGTTTGAGTATTTCTGTAACTGCTGATCTCCTGGGATTTTCACGCACAACTGTCTTTAGAGTTTACTCAGAATGGTGCCAAAAACAAAAAACATCCAGTGAGCAGCAGTTCTGCGGACGGAATGAGAGAGGTCAACGGAGAATGGCCAGACTTGTTCGAGATGACAGAAATGCTACAGTAACTCAGATAAACACTCTGTACGATTGTAGTGAGCAGAATAGCATCTCAGAATGCACAACATGTCAAACTTTGAGGCGGATGGGCTACAACAGCAGAAGACCATGTTGGGCACTTTTTTAAGGCCAAAGTGTTCCATAGTGCTGGGTGAGTGTATTTACAATTATTAACATGACACAGGTTGAATAAGAATATTAGCTTTTAGCGTCAACAACAACAGATATAGGAAGCATTCCACCCTTTTAAAAGTTGATAAGTCTGTTTAGTTTGCTGTCTTCTTAACTATGCATGATTATATGGTTACATTCATACATTACAAGTGTTTAACTATGTGTAGGGGCCTCTGTAAAACTAAGAGTAAATGCCAAATGATGTCACACTGTATAATTTCTTCCGTCTCACGGTTCAATAAAACTGACAGCTCTCCCTTTCATGGTCTTCTGGCAGGAGGTACACTTGAAACATGAGGACTTTTAATCATGTGTTTCTGATGGGCAGTCTCAAACAGGAAGTCCAGGAAGGGAGATAGGAAGGGGAAAGCGCCAACTGATTTCCTGTCCGACTAATAACACATGATTCACACAATTACTGCCTACTACTGATGAAACACATGATCTAATGGACACATGTTAACCCTTTAACTGTTTGATATGTAGAGCACATTTTGAGTTAAGAAAATAATTATGAACTCAACCTAATTGAGGCATTTAGGCTGTATATTAAGCACAAAAATCCTTAGTTATCGCTGCAGTTTACAAGAATACACTATTTTCACCAGCATCATTTTAGGATGTAAGCAGGTGAGAAATCAGCATAACATCTGGGATTGATTTCAAACATTTTACAAAGGCAAGCATAATTTTGGAATTGGATGTAACATCATTTTAGACATTTTACAGAAGTAATTTAGTCATTTGTAGTGGATGACTTTTTTTGAGTAACTTAGCCAACATTGATTGACAAGTGTTATACTTCATTCAGTGAAACGCAGGATCTGTTTCAGCACAGTAATAAAACAGTGACCGTTACCTTATAACACAGTGTTGCCAGATTGGAGGGTGATTCCTCCCGGACGGCACGGATCTCAGCAGCGGGCACAAGGGTGAACACGTCCTGCACGGTGGTGGTGGTGTCGGCCCAGAACTGATCCCAGAATGCATCATCTGTGGCCTCTACAGGCTGTAATTGGAGAGAAGAGAGTTTTGATACTTTAATGCAAATCTTTTCAACACACACACACACACACACACACACACACACTGGACTCAAGAGATCTGTGAGCTACAGCTGTGCTGATCTAATGGATGAATTCATGAGCTGCATTAATATTTGATTAAAAGTAAATTAATTCCATGTCATTTGATGACTTACACAGTAATGCTAATGAAAATGTGTGTGTGCTGTCAGGTACATCAGTAGTTTTCTTTGATTTATTTCTTCTTTTGTAACTCTTCATTGTTTTAAGAAAATTCATATAAGTATCATATTGTAATGACACGTGCAATTTAATGTATATCTGGTCTTAATTGGATAAATTAAGGTTTATTAATATATATATATGCTAAACTGTAACTGGCAAATAAAAACAAATCACATATTAGCAATGCACAAAAAAGGAAATAAAGAACACTGAACAATATAATCCTGTTAAATTTATGGTACAAAACTGGCAGACTGGGACTGCCGGACATTCACAGTAAAAGTAATAATAATAAAAAAAAAAAGAATATGAAAAGAACAAGATGAAACAACACTTTCAATAAAATATAAACAAATGTGATGGGTCACATAGGAACTTGTGGGAATGCCATATTATTGTTTTACACTGTAGGTTAACTGTAATAGTTTACAGTAAAAGTATTGTCTAGTTAAACATAATATACATTATCACTTTAAACAATAAGATCAATTGTACTTCGTACTTCTTAAAAAAAAAAATCCCAAATATTTTACCATAAAATTACATGTATTGTCTTGTTAAATAAAATACAAATCATATCTAATCGTACATGGTAAGGAAACTAAGCAATTAACCGTTTTTTTACTGTAGCATTTTTACATTACTTTTCTGTTAAAACTACAGTGAATAATTTCACTTTTGCAGCTAAAATGTGTTACAACACCTGCAATACACGTTCCCTCTATATTTATACACATTTTACTATACATTTTTTAAAATCAATAATCTATATTAAAACCGTGACATTGCACTATATTAAATTCAACAAACAGTTAATGTCCATGTTATTTGTTAACTACCCATTTAAACGTATGCCAATAATAATATATTTTTTTATGATTGACAGTTAAAACCTAGACGTCACCTTTGGGGGGCGGAGTCTAACATGCGTCATCTCATTATCCCACATTTTACTTTTATTTTATGCTTTTAACATAAAAAAAAAAAAAAAAAAAACAACAACAACCTTAAATAATCACTCCTAAATATACCTGTTAGAAAATATGAAATGAAATGAACTTCAAAATAGATTTTCTGAAAACAAGTCCTGCAATTGATTCTCAAGTGATTTTTCTTGTTTTAAGGATGTTACTAGGATGCTATTTTATTGAAAATGCTCATGTTTTCGAAGAGTATTTTTCAGTTAGATCTTTAAATATATATTTTATACACATTTTAGACGCCATTAATATACATGTTATATCAAAACATTATTATTACAACTACTGTTGTATTTTAATAATGTATCATAAAAATAAAATAAAAAGATTTGGGGGGGAAATTAAGTTCATCGCCTATATGTACGAGTACAGCACGCATATATCCACATATAAAAACACATGACACCTGTTCAACTGTAATTTAGAGAATTACGTATTTGTGACCAACAAACACGCTCGTATAAATTGTCAGTTGTTGTTGATGTTGTTTTTTTGTGATTGTATGTGAACGGCGCATTCCATCTGGCAACTCACACGCGCTCCTAAAACAGCCTTAAAAACACCGAAGACACAAACCTGTGTTTTTGTGGTCAGCTGTATCACCGCCTTTCTAAAATTCAGCTTTGAGTCCGTATTTCCCATGTTGATCTGATATGATGGTTTAATAATAAGGCGCTGCTGTAATCCCCGTCACCTCCTCCTCTGTGTGTCATCTGCGGAGGCGTTGATGGTGCGATAAAACCATACACTTCCGGGATGCGAGTTTAACGTCCTAATGGGCAAGGCTTGGCTCATAAATATTCATTAGGTTTTGTAACGTTCGGCCAGTAGGCGTAACGGTAAGGCAGACAATCCTAAGCAGACGCTATGCTCATGAATATTAAAAAGGTCATGTAACAGGGCGCTCCAAGAACGTTTTCAGGAACGTCAGATCTATTTAATATTCATGAGTCAAGCCTCTGTCATAGTACGATTGGTAAATTCTACACGCATTAGGCAGTTGCTAAGAAAACACTGTTTAGGAAGCTTTAGCTTTCCTATGTGAACCCATCGATCATGTTTTATAACATGACACAAAAATGTAATATAGCCTATAGTTGTCAAAGTAATAATCTTTCCTGGAATACACATCATTATACCAGAGATGAATAGCTCTTATTTACACCCTTGAGGTATTCCTAAAATATTAGGCCTATTAGTTGCTGTTATACATTCTGTACAATTGCATTATTTCCGATCATGTAAAACACAGCTTCATTCCTGCAATGAACCTATAATTAACAAAACTAAAATAAGATTTAATGCATGGCTTCAAAGAGATTTATCGTTGAATGGAAGGGTTTTATTATCTGAGGCAGAAGGGATTTCAAGATCAGTGTATATATGTAGATTTAGCATTAGACATGCCATTTAAAGTATGCAAGGAATTAGAAAAAATATTATTTAATTTTATATGGAGGAACAGACAGAACTATTTGAAAAAGGAAATGTTATGTAATAAAAAGAGTAAAGGCGGTTTAGCTGCACTTAGTTATGAAACACTGAATAATGCTTTTAAGGTTAATTGCTTAATCAAATTTATGAAAGAAGAGAACAACATGTGGCACACATTTCCAAAATGTCATTTTTATCAAATGGTTAGTATAGACTTTTTGAGAGATGTGATTATAACATTGATAAACTACCTGTGAAATTAGCTAAATTTCATAAACAAGCGTTGTTGGGGCCTGGATGGGGCCTGGTGTATAAACAATTTTACCCCAAACAAATATTTTATCTGGAATGATAGAAGTATTCAATATAAAAATTAATCAGATATTGTTTTAGTTAGACAACTTTTAAATTCAGATGGCAATTTATTGTTTTATATTAATTTTTAGAGAAATTTTGATTGCCTGCCAAATGATGCCATACCTCAACAAATTGTGCAGTTTGTTAAAGCTTATGAAAGTGATGTCTCTGAGATTTGATTTGTAAAAGACAGCATGTTTATAGGCGATATAGGCATTCTCAAACATAATCGTACTAATCAACATGACAGATGAAACAGCTACTCACAAAGGTTTATTATGGACCTCTGCATTTAAAAATATAGACTGGAGCAAATCATGGAAAATTTGTGAAAAATTTTGTGTAAACAATAAATTGAAAGAGGTCACATTTAAAATTGTACATACAGCTAAAAGTGTACTAGAGAGGTTTCAATTAGATATTGATTATTCCTGTCATTTTTGTTCATTAGAAAAAGAGTCTAATGTCCATCTTTTTTATAATTGTGTATACACAAAGATGTTTTGGGTGGATATGGAAAACTTTATTAGAAATAAAACTGATATGTTAGTCGGGTTGAACGATTTTGACATCTGTATGTATTATTCAAATGTAGATAACAATAAGATTTGTATTTTTCTTATACAACTTTTTATTATTTTGGGGAAATTTCACATACACAAAAAGAAATGGTCAAGTTCCAAGCCAAAGTTTATTCACTTCCTCCAGGAGACTAAAGAATATAGCACCTGTTTAGAGAACATTGGTAATAAAAAAGCAAAGAAGACTTGCAAAGTTTTTCATGAATATAGAATATTTGAGATTTGAATGTACACTCTGGCTGTTTTTGTGTGTGTGTGTGTGTGTGTGTGTAAACTTGTATATTTTTGTATACTGTTGTATAAATTTTTAAAAAAAAATAAAAATAAAAATTATATTAAAAAAAGGACTGATTGAGGACATCGGAAGTGACGTCACTGCTGGGTTACCCAATCCCGCGGCTTCCTCCTGTTATCAGGCTGGAGTTTCGCGCACGCGCTCTGGAATGTAAATAACAGCAGCCGCTGTGGCTTGTTTTGTATCGCACAGACTCATTCAGTAATAATAATAACCGCGAGATACTTACGGAGAGCGTTATTTCGTTTGTTCCGTTTAGGTGAGAACGACTGTAAGACGTTCACAGCGGGTAAACATTGGAATATAACGCGTGATTTCACGGCTTGCGAAGTGTCCGCTAGCAGCTATGCCGGATCAGTTGGAGACATCACTTACCTGAGAATTAATCCAATACTGTCGCCTTTTCTTTGTTTGTATTGGATTGATAATTTTCCGAGTTCTCATTTGAACAGGGATGTGTATATTTGGTGTGTATGTAGCAGAGGTGTGATGATGATGATGATGAGTAGTGCAGTGTAGCATGACACAGCAGACTGTTGATCAAAACAGAGCTGATTCAAGAGCGCATGCTGATGAATAAAACCATCAAAGATACTATATCTTTTTTATCTGCTGTGGGATTTATCCAGGAGACATTATGCTAACAGAAAACGGGTGAGATGTCAACGTCAACACGTTTATGATGCGGTCCTTTGCTGGTGTAGATCGATAACACAGGACTTTAGAAATCTATACATTAAAAATAGGGTTCACAATTTATATTACAGTATTATATTATACAGTACAAAATTGGAAAAGTAAACACAGAAAAGAGCAAACATTATATTACGGTCGACGCGATTGGTAGTGTTCACAATGATGCTACTTTAGTCCGTATCGTTTTGTTGACAGTCTTTTACCTCTAATCATGTTTTACAGGAAGCGTCAGCGTGCTGAAGGTGATGGTGAAGATGTTCAAATGCCTCCGTCCAAAAGACTGAGTTCAACTCTCCAGAGCACTGACACTGCCAGAGAATCATGGGAGTCTGAGGTGAGACAATCAGTCATCAACACATCGTTTATTACCAGGATTATCATTTAACTGCTCCAGCTTCGGACACTTTCATGTCCCAGGGGTTGATTTTCGTCAAAACGAACAGATTGTTTATTTTTCTTTTTTGCTCTATTATTAATTTGAGAATTGTGTCTCCCATTAATACCACCACCACTAAAAATATTAATGTTAGTATTCGACCCCACTAATCGACTAGTTAGTTGTTGGATGACTTGTCAATTAGTCGATCACCTTGGCACATCCCTATTTTAGAGTTGACGTCAGAAGTTTACATACACTTTGTTAGTATTTGGTAGCATTGCATTTAAATTGTTTAACTTGGGTCAAATGTTTTGGGCAGCCTTCCACAAGCTTCTCACAATAAGTTACTGGAATTTTGGTCCATTCCTCTAGACAGAACTGGTGTAACGGAGTCAGGTTTGTAGGCCTCTTTGCTCGCACACGCTTTTATCAGTTCTGCCCACAAATTTTCTATCAGATTGAGGTCAGAGCTTTGTGATGGCCACTCCAATACCTTGACTTTGTTGTCCTTAAGCCATTTTGCCACAACTTTGGAGGTATGCTTGGGGTCATTGTCCATTTGGAAGATCCATTTGCGACCGAGCTTTAACTTCCTGGCTGATGTCTTGAGATGTTGCTTCAATATATCCACATAATTTTCCTTCCTCATGATGCCATCCATTTTGTGAGGTGCACCAGTCCCTCCTGCAGCAAATCACCCCCACAACATGATGCTGCCACCCCCATGCTTAACGGTTTGGATGGTGTTCTTCGGCTTGCAAGCCTCACCCTTTTTCCTCCAAACATAACGATGGTCATTATGGCCAAACGGTTCAATTTTTGTTTCATCAGACCACAGGACATTTCTCCAAAAAGTAAGATCTTTGTCCCCATGTGCACTTGCAAACTGTAGTCTGGCTTTTTTATGGCAGTTTTGGAGCAGTGGCTTCTTCCTTGCTGAGCAACCTGTCAGGTTATGTCGATATAGGACTCGTTTTACTGTGGATATAGATACTTGTCTACTTTTTCTTCCAGCATCTTCACAAGTTCCTTTGCTGTTGTTCTGGGATTGATTTGCACTTTTCGCACCAAAATACGTTCATCTCTAGGAGACAGAATGCGTCTCCTTCCTGAGCGGTATGATGGCTGCGTGGTCCCATGGTGTTTATACTTGCATACTATTGTTTGTACAGATGAATGTGGTACCTTCAAGCATTTGGAAATTGCTCCTAAGGATGAACCAGACTTGTGGAGGTCCACAATTTTTTTCTGAGGTCTTGGCTGATTTCTTTTTATTTTCCCATGATGTCAAGCAAAGAGGCACTGAGTTTGAAGGTAGACCTTAAAATACAATCACAGGTACACCTCCAATTGACTCCAATTAGCCTATTAGCCTATCAGAAGTTAATTGTCTAATTACCTAAAGGCTTGTCATCATTTTCTGGAATTTTCCAAGCTGCTTAAAGTCACAGTTAACTTAGTGTATGTAAACTTCTGACCCACTAGAATTGTGATATAGTCAATTAAAAGTGATACAATCTGTCTGTAAACAGTTGTTGGAAAAATGACTTGTGTCATGCACAAAGTAGATGTCCTAAACGACTTGCCAAAACTATAGTTTGCTAATATGAAATCTGTGGAGTGGTTAAAAAATGAGTTTCAATGACTTCAACCTAAGTGTATGTAAACTTCTGACTTCTACTGTATATGTTTAATATGTGAGATGAAACAACCTTAGAAAACTGTCCTGAAAACTTGAGCTCCTGAAATAATAGCATCTAATAAATATCCTGAAGTATTAGCTCATTTTAAAGGTTACTCTGTTGTGAATTCCTCACCTTTAGACAGTTTAGGATATTTCGTTATTACGTGTAGGGCATTGCAACGCAAGTTACGCATTCTTACTAGCGTGCAACTTAGTTCAAGTTTAGCTGTTCATTACTTCAATTGTCTGTGCAGAAATTGTCATATTATTTGAACTTAGCTGCTATGATGTTGTGTTGCTAACCTGATCCAGTGTTCATCTGCAGTCTTCCAGTAGTGAGAGTGGCATCAGCAGTCCAGAACATGCCGCTGGCAGCAGCAGCAGTCATTGTGGACCGGACATTATCGGGCCGCACACTGGCCCCAGCCCCTGCAGTCCCGTCAGTGCCTCCAAGCAGTCGGGCCCCGTGAACCTGCTCCCGTACCAACACATCAACCGGGTCCTGAGAGAGGCCCATTTCCACAGCTTACAAAGCCGAACTCAGTCAAAGCACAGGTGACTTTCAGGGACACGCTTATGCCCATACCGACCCCTTGAAGTCCATCATCGCATCCTAACTCAGATCTCCTCCTACTTCTACATCTCTCTCCAAGAGCTCATGTTATGTATTTGGATGGAAAATATGCCCTGGTACTGTAAACTCGTCAACTAACTAGAGCACAAAAGTGTTCATTGAAAGCAATAACGGCTTGACTATGATGCAAACTTTTGTGATATTTACACTGTGTATTTGTCCTCTTAACAGTCAGCATTGAGAGCTGAACTGAGAATAGGTGGATGAAACTCACAGAAACAAGTTACTTTTCATGGCAAATTCAGAAGAAGAAAAAACTTGGAAATTATATTTTGAGTAAAGAAAAGGAAACCCATTTTAGGACCATTGTGACATTTTCATGATATTTAAGCACATTTACCCACCAAAGTCTCATTACTGTAATGCATCTGGACATTTAACTTTTATTATTATTTTAACATTCATTTGATTCACATTACTGTAAAACATGAAGGTAGTACAAGAAATACTACCACATTTTATGGATACTTAAAAGAATATTCCGGGTTCAATACAAGTGAAGCTCAATCAACAGCATTTGTGTCATAATGTTGATTACCACAAAAATTAATTTCTACTTGTCCCTCCTTTAAAAAAAAAAAAAAAAAGGCAAAAATTGAGGTTCCAATAAGGCACTTACAATGGAAGTAAATGGGGCCAATCTGTAAACATTTAAATACTCACTGTTTCAAAAGTATAGACACAAGATGTAAACAATATGCTTATAAACATGATTTTAGTGTGATAAAATCACTTAATAACCACATCCGTGGAAAGTTATCACCAATTTTACAATTACGTTGCCATGACGACATAAGCCGTAAACCATAAACCATCGTAAAAACAATGATTTAAACAACTTTACAGCTCAAATAATACACAAGTTTTAACAGAAGAATTAATGCAAGTTCTTTTATAAAATTATAAGCTTCACATTTCTGTTTAAACCTTCCAAACAGTGGCCCTATTCACTTCCATTGTAAGTGTCTCAATGTAACAGATTTTAAAAAATAGAAAAAAGGAGGGACGAGTCTAAATAATTTTTTGGGTAATACTGTTGATTGAGCTTCACTTGTATTGAACCCGGAATACTCCTTTAACTATAGCAATATATCATAATAATATATTGTAATGTATATAATTGTTTTCTTTTGCATTACAGTAATTTTTAGAACAATGTGCTTAGTTGTCACAACATTTTAATGGTCCTAAATGTAAGTTTCATTTTCTTTTTGCAGAATATATATTTGTTTGTTTCTTTCTTTTGATTTGGGGTGAAATATTGACAGGTTTAGTGATATTCTGAGACACAGTGTAGTGGGGATTTGCACTTGGGATACTGTTGTTATTGTGTTTCTTTTTTTATCTTATTATAGGGATTATCAGATATTGATGTGGACCATACTGCAATTACGCTGTGCACATTTAGGTAGGAGGCATTAAATGGCTGTAACCGAACATGCCAAAATACCACAATACACCTCCGGCTAGTTAGTGAACTCATTGCAGTGCTGTAGCTTATGTGTAAATCAGCCAATCATTACAATATTAAAGACTCTGAGCTGATGGTAACATGGTGAAATGGGTAAATCTGTGGGGGTTTCCTTGTAATTTTGACACAGTGGCACTGAGTTCTCCAGAATCTGCTCTCTTGCCTCCCAGCCAACTCTAAAGCTGGTTGCTCACCCAGACATCAGGTCATCCAGACCCTGTGGAGGTTGGTTTTTGTGTGCTGTTCAAACTGATTGCATTTTACAGATTGTTGTTTATTTTACTATATCTTTTTTGTATTGAAAGATGTACATTACATTTTACATTCAGATCATCTACATTTCTAAATAAAGTTGGATGTTCTTAAGCAAATCTGTGTGTGTTTAACTTGCATGATGAGACTGACTAAATAAACTGACAGTATCCTCCTGAGACCCCACGTGTGACTGCTAATAAACATGAAAAAAAAAAAAAAAATCGAGAGCAAATAGTTTTCCTAAAAATGTATGTCCTCATGTGGACAGCGAGACTACGTTGTGAAATTTTAAATAACACTAAGACTTAGAAAGTCATACTTTTTTCATCAAATTGTTTATTATGTTTCCAGGAGTGTTGGTTATTCAAGTTTTTTAGATGTTACAGACATTACAGCTGATTTTCTGTAAAGCTGAATAAATAATTCTTATTCAAAGTAATGACCAGCATCATCCAATCACTGCCAACCATGTTCAAATAAAATTATACATTATGAATTCTGAATCTATGTACAGATTAAAATTGTCCCATATCTGCCAAACATGTTAAGTGGTCCAAACATCATCTGCAGCCTGAAACTGAACTTTTGGTCGGATTTTAGAATTGAATGCACTTAGCTGCATACAGAGTTATAGGATGCTCCCTTGCTCCCTATTTAGTGAATGACTTAACCTCCAGTGTGCTGTCTGTCTGCACTGGTTTCAGAACAGTGTGAAGTGCACCTTATTTTCATCTTAACTCCATATAAAGCCTCTGAAAGCATTTTTTTACTCAATGTAATGATGCACAGTAAATATAGGATTTCTAATAAAAACCTTGTGCTATTGTCCATTATAATGTACATTGTGTTTAGCAGCGTGGCGTTCTGCGATAAATCGCATATCGGATGAAACTGGAGACTCTAATCTGATTTAAAAACCATCTTAGAGCAAATATACTGTACATAATTATTGTGATATATATTGAATATCGTCAATTTGCTGAAAAATATCGAGATATAATTTTTGTTGCCATATTGCCCAGCTGTAGTGTGAATAATTATAAGTGATAATTATGCAAGAGTCCTTCTACCAGGTTGAGCCTACAAAGTTAGCAACAAAATGCATAACGTGGCAGTCCCATAGACATCCTATGGGCGGTACACTGAAGAGGAGACAAGATGTGTGTGTTTGTTTTTTATGGATGTCTGTGGAGGAGATGCTTCTGTGTGCTGAATAAACTGCAGGAAACAGGATGTCAGGAAACAGCTTATCACTTAATGAATCGACCGCCTGTCCGCTAATCTTCAACAAGTTTTACACTAAACACTCCTTTTAGAATGAACTATGTGTGGCGTTTACTATGATAAAATTGCTGTTTTATAAGAGAAGATATGGACAATTTTGTGACAAGTGGGTGTCAGTTTACAACTCTTCCAATTAATTCTTAAGGTATCCACAAATGGTGACTTATGGGGCTTTTCCACTGCACAGTACAGCTCGTTTCGACTCGACTCTGCTCACTTTTTGGGGGTTTTCCACTGTGGATAGTACCTGGTACCTGGTACTTTTTTTAGTACCACCTCGGTCGAGTTTCCAAGCGAGCCGAGCCGATACTAAATGTGACGTCAAAACCCTGCAGATCACTGACTGGTCAGAGAGAATCGTCACTACCAGTGTCACTGGATTTGCGACATGGGACATCAACCCGCTAGTTTTAAAGTTAGCAACAGCGATAGCAGTATCATTTGTTCACGCAACTTTGGAATTGTAAAAAGAAATGGCTGTGCGCAAAACCACGCCGTGGTCAGTAAACAAGGTGTAGACGTTCCTCTCGTTAGCGACAAATGAAATGACATGAAACGAAAAAGTCTTTCAGGAAATGTCTCTGCTGTTTGCTGCACACGGCTACCACCGGACCTACCAACAGTGTAGGGAAAAGTTAAAAAACTTAAAAGTGACTACAGAACCATCAAGGACCACAACAGAAGTGGTTCAAACAGAAGAAAATGGAAGTGGTTCGACCAAATGGACGCTATCTATGGCAATAGACCGGCGAGCAATGGGAGGGAGAGTGCCCTGTTGATGGTACGTTAACTCTATATTCTGCTTGAAAGCTTCACTTTATTTAGTTGACCAGCTACTGGAAAGCTTGCTTCTAAAACAACCAGGCCAATTTAACTGTTACACTTGTGTAAAATCACCATGCAACAACTGCTTTATGCAGCACAATGAGCTAGTAGCTAACAGCTAGCGGTCGTGTTATTGTTTATGGTCAGTAATGTTTGTGTCGCGTTTAAGATGATGTCACGGCAGTAGAGGTGGTGTAACTATGACAATCAGCCTATAATCCCATCCACGTTGAGGTGGCACTAAACTGCAATGGAAAAGCAAGCTCAGAAAAGTAAAGCGAGCAGAGTTGAGTTGAACCATAACGTGCAGTGGAAAAGTGCCACTGTCGTAACACACTAGTGGACCGTTACGCTCTTAAAATATGGAGGTTGTTACTTCATGAAATAAAAGAATCAATGATAATGCTGCGTACCAGTCGAAGTTGGAGGTGGGAATATCATGAGCAAAATAGGTAAAAACCTAGGCATCGATTGGTATGCAAACAATTCTTCTTAACATCCTCTTGTACATTTATTGGATATTGCATATTCATACATTTTGTGCAGTGAAAATACTTAAGAGTTTCAAAATCCAGCTCTGTTTTATACTCGTTGGTCGACGCCATCTCGGAAATGACGTCAAATGACACTACTCGCTGAAGTTGGGGTTGATCGATCTACCCTGACTTCACATGTCCAATGTCTGACCTTGGGCGGCGTTTCAGTCATTATTTACAAGTAGGAGGTGGGAAAGTTCCGAGTTGTCAGGAATGCACCATTAGTCATTGAGAGACAAACGTGTGGAATAGAAAATGAGCTCTGAGTGCATCACCGGTTCTAGTGCTATATTGTAGAGCTATATTAAGTCAGAGGTCATCCTAGTTTGTGTGTGAGAAAAAGATAAAAAATTATTAATAAGCATTAGAACTGTCAAAGTTAGTGCTATTAATTAATGTTTTACTCAGTAAATTGACATTGCGTTCATTACTTTGTTCACGATTCACTTCACTGCCATTTTTTGTTCAAAAAGATAAAATGTCCTACAAAGTTGTTGTGTCCAGTAACAGCTGCTTGTTCTTCAATGGGTCCTTTGATATCATGTTGTTAAAATTTGAACCAATATATGCCTAAAAGTCTAAAGAAAAACAACGATTAATATGTTTGTCACTAGTAAAATAAATGTACTGTACATTAATTCATGAATTCCATGGGGATATACACTGGTGGCCAAAAGTTTGGAATAATGTACAGATTTTGCCCTTATGGAAAGAAATTGGTACTTTTATTCACCAAAGTGGTATTCAACTCAGGACATTAATAACATGAAAAATTACTATTACATTTTGAAAAAATAATTCAGAACTTCTTAAACTACAAAGAGTTCTCATCAAAAAATCCTCCACGTGTAACAATGACAGCTTTGCAGATTCTTGGCATTCTAGCTGTCAGTTTGTCAAGATACTCAAGTGACATTTCACCCCACGCTTCCTGTAGCACTTGCCATAGATGTGGCTGTCTTGTTGGGCACTTCTCACGCACCTTACAGTCTATCTGATCCCACAAAAGCTCAATGGGGTTAAGATCCATAACACTCTTTTCCAATTATCTGTTGTCCAATGTCTGTGTTTCTATGCCCACTCTAATCTTTTCTTTTTGTTTTTCTGTTTCAAAAGTGGCTTTTTCTTTGCAATTCTTCCCATACGGCCTGCACCCCTGAGTCTTCTCTTTACTGTTGTACATGAAACTGGTGTTGAGCGGGTAGAATTCAATGAAGCTGTCAGCTGACGACATGTGAGGCGTCTATTGCTCAAACTAGAGACTCTGATGTACTTATCCTCTTGTTTAGTTGTACATCTGGCCTTCCACATCTCTTTCTGTCCTTGTTAGAGCCAGTTGTCCTTTGTCTCTGAAGACTGTAGTGTACACCTTTGAATGAAATCTTCAGTTTTTTGGCAATTTCAAGCATCCTATAGCCTTCATTCCTCAAAACAATGATTGACTGACGAGTTTCTAGAGAAAGCTGTTTCTTTTTTGCCATTTTTGACCTAATATTGACCTTAAGACATGCCAGTCTATTGCATACTGTGGCAACTCAAAAACAAACACAAAGACAATGTTAAGCCTCATTTAACGAACCAAATAGCTTTCAGCTGTGTTTGATATGATGGCAAGTGATTTTCTAGTACCAAATGATCAATTTAGCATGATTACTCGAGGATAAGGTGTTGGAGTGATGGCTGCTGGAAATGGGGCCTGTCTAGATTTGATCAAAAATGTCTTTTTTCAAATAGTGATGGTGCTGTTTTTTACATCAGTAATGTCTTGACTATACTTTGTGATCAGTTGAATGCCACTTTGGTGAACTAAAGTACCAATTTCCTTCCGAAACAGCAAAGTCCGTACATTATTCCAAACTTTTGGCCGCCAGTGTAAATTACTTGGGGTGGGTTGCACCAGCACGGATTAATCTTAAATTTAGATTAAATCAAGGTTTATCTGATAATTTTGTTGCACCAAACTTTAAACTTTGTTTAAAAATAATCAGGGTTACATTTTAACCATCGATTTGATCCCAATTTTAATTTTACAGTAAATCTGAATTAATCCTATTGCTCCAATACTTTAAACTCTTATTTAAATCTCAGTTAGGGTTTAACTTTAAACTTGCAGCTGAGGTGGTTTAAATAAAACAGACCTACAATTAAACATGAATGACTAGGTAAACGAACAGAGGATGTGCCATCAGCCCTCTGAGAGACATTTATCATATTATTTATGTTTATTATGGTCCGAAATGTTGGGCCGTTGGCCGCAATGTGTGCTTTCAAATTCGGTGTGCGAGTGCGGCGGCTCGTCTCGATTACCTGCGTCCCCATCCTTTACATGCAGAGACACCGGACAGAGACGGGTCTCTCAAGGAGAAGCGAGAGTAAAGCGTAATTTTGGCATTTAATGAGAATGGTTATAAGTGACAGGTGATCGTTATTGCTCCCCTTCTCTCTTATACTCGTTTCAGTCAGCAGCCTGGGCTGTTAATTTCTGGCCACAATAGTGGCGCTGATGAAAGGAGGCGGTCGATCCGAGACCCGTGTGGTCCTTTTTTCTTATGATGCCATATTTGAAAGCTTGTGACGTTGTACACGCTGCTGCAACATTTTCTTAACCTCCTTGATTGGCCCTGTGTACTAACGATCTACAGCTAAGTCCAGAATCCTTCATGGCGGACAAAATTAATCGCAGGTGATCATTTTAAACACAGGTTAAAAGTTTAATTTCTTATTTGTTAAACTGTATTTAAAATTATATGGTGCAACACAACTCAAATTAAAATAAAACTTGGATCAACAAACCCTGGATTAGCTCTAAACCCTGCTTAATTTAATCCTTATTGGTGCAACCCACCCTTAGAATATTAGGTTAAGAAAAGTTAGAAAGGATAAATGATAGTATAATAACTGATAATCTGAAAGTGTAGAGTGGAAAGTATATCTGTGGATTGTGCAGAATTTTTTTTTTTAATTGGGGTCTGTATTGGAGTCAGAAGCTCAAACTGAGCTGGGGTTTACATTATTATTTTAATTTGATACTGAAGCATTGACTTGGTTTTCAGCCAAATTAAGCTTTAGATGTAATTAATAATATATTGGTGGAAAAATACATCAAGAATGAACCCAGCTAAACAGTCGATGCCAATGACATGCAGCTCTAACTGTCTTTCCAGCCTGACAACCTCACTGTGACTGCACGGATCTCAGCCTTACTGACAGACATCTCGGCCTGGATGAAGGAATACCACCTTCAACTAAACCTAGCAATCCTTGTCTTTCCATCCAACCCTGCTGTTGAGTACAACATCACCGTTTAGCTGGGTTCGTCTACAATAACCCCATCCAAAACAGTCAGAAACATGGGGGTAACCATCGACGACATGCTCAACTTCACTGACCACATCTCAAAAACAGCCCGATCATGTAGATTTGTACTCCACAACATTAGGAAGATAAGCCTCTTCCTCTCTGATCATGCCACACAACTCCTTGTTCTGTCTCTTGTCATAGCTAGACTATCTAGCATTACTGCAGTGCTCTTTTAGCCGGCCTTCCTGAATTCACAATCTGGCCTCTGTAAATGATCCAGTAGCCAGCAGCACAGATAGTCTTCAACAAACCAGAAAGAGTGCATGTTACACCCTCCTTGTCTCCCTACACTGGCTGCCAGTTGCTGCACATATCAAGTTCAAGGATCTGATGCTGGCACACCAAACAGTCACTGTGTCTGCACCATCCATCTATCTTCTATAGCCGCTTGTCCTATGTAGGGCCATGGAAACACCCTGGACAGGTGGCCAGTCCATCACAGGGCTGACACACACAGACAAACATTCACACTCTCACCTATGGGAAATTTACAGTTTCCAATTCACTTAACTTGCATGTTTTAGACTGTGGGAGAAATCAGAGCACCCAGAGGAAACCCACACAAACACAGGGAAAACATGCAAACTCCACACAGGAAGGCCCTGGGTGAGTGGGACTTGAACCAGGGACCTTCTTGCTGTGAGGCGACAGTGCTACACACTGAGCCACCTGGTCTGCGCCAGCTTACCTAAAATCATTCCTGCAGAGCTAAGCTCTCACCAGAAGGCTGCAGTCTGCAAATGAGTGGCGCCTTGTGGTACCAACACAAAGAGGCACCAAATCACTTTCCCGGACTTTCGACTTTACTGTACCTCAATGGTGGAATGACCTTCACAAAACCATCCGTGAAGCAGACTCTCACTCTGTCTTCAAAAAAACACCCAAAGAAACAACTTTTCTGTAAGCAAATAACCCTACACTCTTTAAAAAAAAAAAAAAAGATTGTTTATACTCTAATCTCTGTCTTGGCTCATACTTTTCTTATACAACTGAAACTTTGTAATGGAGCACCTTTCATGTTACTATCTCCTTAAGATGAATCACTTATGCTGTATCCTTCCTCATTTTGTAAGTAACTTGGGGTAAATATGTCTGCTAAATGAATATATATAAATAGTAAAACCAGTGTTTCTGCCAAAAAACTGTGGTTACTACAGTATTACTATAGTATAACCATGGTTAATTGTCGTAAGGGCATTTTGGCTGAAGTGCTTCCATCTCTGTTTTCCATTTGTTCATTTGTAATGAGACAAAGGTAAATCCTTCTATTATGATTGACACCAATGTCCCAGTGGGCTCGTTCACTGATCAAACTGCACAGGAATACAATGACGTTCAAGTTCGATATTTTTGGACTTTTAAACTTGGGAACGTTCAACCAGCATGTTCAACAGCACTCTTGTGCTCTATTATATGTGGCAGTTGAGCTCTGCTGCATTCTGAAAAATCTGGTTTTGCATATTCTGCCGTACCACATTAAGTGTAATAGATGGCAGAGGCAAGAGGAAAAATAGCTGTGAATGTGTAGTAAATAAGAGCTCAGTGTGAGATGGTGCATTTATGAGGAATGGCCTGTGCTTCAAGGAGTTGTTGGAAAAGGTCACTTTAATTAGAGCACTACATGTCCTTGTCTTGTCACATTGCACCGCATAACAGATTACACATATTAATGTGCCTCTGGTAAGCACAACTCCCTCATTAGAGAGTCTTCAGAATCCTGGCCTTCTTCCGCTGCAGGCTCATGATAAATGTGTTCAAAATGACCCTGGATCAGTTGATCAGTGCGCTGAGAGCTAACACACAGCCTTCATTTGGAATATATTCTACTGCACTGTGATTTTTTTGATGATGCACAAAAGCTGGATTTAGTTATTTTCAATGAGCATCTAGACTTTCACATTCTCTAGAAAATTTGAGTGGTGCTTTCCTTGTGCAAAACTTGACGCCAGTATGTGAAGGTGTTGTGGGTGGTTGTCAGCAGGACCGCATTACATTTTTTTTGTAATAACTTATGTGATTGAAAGTGCACGTTAAGTTGAATGGCCCTTACAAGCGGCTAGAATGAAAATTTCAGAAAATGCAATTACTTTTTTTGCCACAAAAGACCTTATTCATAGAGAAAACCATTGTTCATCAGTGAAATTTATAATTGCGGGGAAATCTTTCTTAACAAATAGATGATTGGCAGGCCAAAGGGGAGTAATTAACACAATAGACTATTGAAGTCACATTGTGCTGCAGTTTAATGACTTTATTAACTGCCCTTCACCGGAATTGACAATGACCACAATAAAGTCATTAATTTCAAACATAAATGGTGTAAATCAGGTCATTATATCCAGTAAATTTGAATGTCCTCATCATTTATGTTGTAATATATTCTATAAAATATTAAAACTGAAGTGTGTAATTTGCCACCAAGCAAAAATAAACATTGGTTTCAAGCAGCTTTCCGAATACGCACCCCATCTGCCGTTGATCAAACAAACAGATAGTCCCGACCCCAACTCACACCTTTGATTGAGTCAATGTTTTAAACTGGATGAATCAAAACAAACAGCTATTTTTATAGCACCACAGAGACACAGTGTTTAAATCTTTTTGAAAATTAACCTACAAATCTCTTAACAGAAATAGTTAGACACTTCAGCTTTTAACTGCCATTTTTTTAAGATCTTATTAGTTAGTATTCTTTTAGAACTATATCAGAATAATTTAATAAACATTTGAGTGAATTCTAAATAATTTCTCTTCTTTGGAGTGCCATGTACTGGGCATAGAGCCCCCTCAAATTATTCTTATTATTCTACCTCTGATGCTTCAGGAGACCAGCAGATGGCAGCAAAAGTCTTAAAATTCAACATGCAGGTGTCATGACAATTGTAACTGTTTAAGCAGAGTTTAAACTATGTTTAAATCAAAATGTTTCTTGTAAAGCACATACAAGGGTGTAGACTGTGTGAAAATATACAAATGAATAACTGTCATGATAAATTAAAAAGACAGGTCAAATGCTACAAGAATGAACCAATGTGATCTCTCTGAGGCCACATTCACACTAATCCGTTCATGTCATCATTTTCCAAAGCATGTGAGGTAACATTTATTGTAACAACCCTTTGTTAAGGGTTTATAAATGTATTATAAATGCATTATAAATGCATTTTAAATCATTGTTATGCAGTTATAACAACATGCATAAAAAGGGTATCTTTCATGCAATACTTACCAAATAGTGAGCCATTTTACCTCACATTTTATAAAATGTTTATTAACACTTAATTAGTAACCTATGAAAATGTACCTTAATGTAAAGTTGACTCATATGAAGCATTTATTAATGAGTTGCCAACATTAGAAACCTATAAAGTTCAGTATGGGTTAATGGTCATCAGGCTTTATTATATGATATATGCTGTAAATGAGCATGAAGAGCTTAAAAGTGTTTATTCAGAGGACTTATGTTGGGACAGCACTCGGAGTAGCACTATTCTTTTGATGACAAAGTGACAAGGAAAGTAACACAATATATACAAGTTGAATAACACAAGTTAGTCAAGATATTACAGTAATGAATACAAACAGAAAACGACAAAATCCCTCCTTTTAATCTCCCTATAATAGTCTGTTTTTTTGTGTCAAAAATAATGAATTAGAGCATGTTATTAATATAAGTATGAATAAGTGTATTTATTAAGCATTTATAACAAAGTAGGTTAAAATGCTCACTATTCGGCAAGTATTGCATAAAAGTTACCTTTTTTATTCATGGTGTTATGACTGCATATCAATGATTTATTATGCATTTGTAAATGAATTGTTAGTCATGATGAACCTCTTTATAAACCTTTAACAAAGAGAACATCAATGTAAAATGTTACTGTATATGGTAAAGGAGAGCATTTTCGAAACGGTGGGGGAAAATGGCATTCTAGGTGGATGAGAGGCATAAACGTAGCAAAATCGATGCGCTTTCAAACAAAAACATATTAAGGCCGAAACATCCTATACTCAAGTACGTGAATGCAGATATGAGTGCTAGGCCACTGCATTGCCAACACACGGTCTGGCTGAACATGCTTAAGCCCAAAGTATACTTCGGTTTTAACGCGAATGCTTAGCGTCTGCGTACAGTCGAATGCGAGCCTGTCAAAGTATCCTTCATTTGCAGGTATCTCCTGAAATCCTCACACATGCACTTTTGATTTGCACATCCACTGTTGTTGTTTTCACATTTGTCTCCTGTTGTTTAGCTGCGATTATATCTTTCTTATAGCTTAAATGTGAGTGTTGCCACCTTGTGGACCCACAAATTAGTGCAAATAATATCAGGTACATGCGCATTTTGCATGTTTAAAATCAGGCTGCACGCATTCAGTGCTCAAGCACTCTGCTAATAAGAAAAGCGTTCATGTCTGACCAAAGTATACTTTAGGCTTTAACATGCGTTCTGCGTTACCATGGTGAGAAAAAAACCTCAGCACTCAAGGGGGCAAAAGAGTTATCTTCAAACATCAGTGCCATTAAACTGGATGTGTTATTATTCTGGTAAGTTGGTATAAATATACTGACTTTAAATTAATTGTTCAGAAATATTCTCTTCAAACTGTTGCTCCGCCATGATAGTAGTTGAGTTGAAAGAGAAAACTCACTGCAGGAGCTGACAGTTACCAGTAGTCTCGCAGTAGTGGCCCTTGCGGCAACGTTGAGAATGCAACACGTAGTTGCATTAAGAACTGCAGTCTGACACATTTAAGAACGCAACAACATCTGAAATCAAGCTTGCGTTGCAAGATGCATCTGCATTTCCGTACTTGCGTAGAGTATGTTTTGGCACTTAGGGTGGGCGTGGCCTCACACACAAAGATGCGTTTTGGTATCCTCTGGCCCACACTCAGACATGTCATGGTGAGATGGACAGCACAATGACACCAGCTCACGGGGGACAGGAGAGAGTTAAATC
Organism: Myxocyprinus asiaticus; assembly: GCF_019703515.2. NCBI lineage: Eukaryota > Metazoa > Chordata > Actinopteri > Cypriniformes > Catostomidae > Myxocyprinus > Myxocyprinus asiaticus. The sequence goes on along the minus strand of NC_059357.1, from coordinate 46,274,158 downwards.
GTCTGCCCTTGTTCTGGTGTCTGATGCTTATACACTTTTTATTTTTACCATCCACCATGAAAATCTGGGTTAGACTCAAGGCCTGCTGGTCCTTGTCCCTCTTATATAACGGGAAACTGCAGCCAGAATTTCGACTATAGAGGTTTATATGGTCTGCGTGCATCTTTCCATCACCCTTGAATGACGTTGAGTGACTACACACAGCTCTGTCCACTGTCTCTGCTCCGTACTAGAGGTGTTTAGGTAGCTGTTGGATAGTTTTGGCCTGCTATGAAGCTGGCACAGATGCTGTTGATCTTCCATCATAAGCCAACACACTAACATCTGATCCATCAGTAGAAAACAGCTCTCTCTGGCCTCCTCCACCACAACACTCCTGCTAACGGCTGGCCACTCATGTCATTAAAGCTGCATTACCTTAGCACAACTCTATACAGTGAGGAGAGGAACATCCTGGGAAACCACAGGGGAGAGAGGTGCAAATGCAGCCTGCTGTTAGATGGACACATTAATGGCTAAATGCTCTGATTGCGAAAACTCTATTCCCATCTCTAATGAACAGTTCTGGGAAACTTTCAGTGCATTGTATAGAGCTCATTCACAATAACTTACATTAGTTAGCTGAAGGTTATATATTCACTCTCCACAGGATAGCACTGAAACACCTTAGATACGCAGCAAAAGTGAAATAGGTCTCATAGGCCGATAGAGATATTTTGCCACTTACCTTATTTTGTCATCAGATCACTATTTTACTTAAAAATATATACACAGAGGTACAAAAGCTTTTTCTTTTTCTTTTTACTGTTCTAAAAAAAAATAATAACAATTGAACATGGATTGGATCTGTTGAACACAGTGACAGGCCAAAATATAAAAATAGGTTATTTTGTACTTCTAAAACATTTTTTGCACTCCTGTTTTTGCAATTCAACACAACAGAACTCACATTAAACATGTATGTTTTGTATATGATAGAAAATTACTAATTCATTCTATGCAAATGTTGGGCAGTTCCACAGAAACGTCAACCACATCATGGAAACATAAAAAGATTTAACCAAAGGAACAAAACCCCCTTTAAAATGATGTATTATCATAGTATAATGGATAAAGAGTGGTGGTGGCATAGTGGGCTAAAGCACATAACTGGTAATCAGAAGGATGCTGGTTCAATCCCCACAGCCATTACCATTGTGTCCTTGAGCAAGGCACTTAACTCCAGGTTGCTCCAGGGGGATTGTCCCTGTAATAAGGGCACTGTAAGTCACTTTGGATAAAAGCATCTGCCAAACGCATAAATGTAAATAAAGACATCCAGACCGCTAGAGGGCGCCGCTTGCTTAAACAGCACTGAGTGAAGCACTGAATGTAGGCTATATTTTGAAACGCAGCCTTTTTAGGTTAAAGGACTAGTTCACCCAAAAATGAAAATTCTCTCATAATTCACTTACCCTAATGGCATCCCAGATTTGTATGACTGTCTTTATTCAGCAGAACACAAATGAAGATTTTTAGAAGATAGAGCTCTGTCAGGTCCTTATAATGGAAGTACAGGGGTGCCAGCACTTTGACGGTCCAAGTCACATTTAGGCAGCAAAAAAGTAATCCACACGACTCCAGTCTATCATTGAATGTTTTCTAAAGTGAATCGATAGGTTTGTGTAAGAAACAAGTTGATAATCAAAATGTTTTTAGGTGGCGCTCATCGACAAGCAATTTTACCCTGGTACGGTAGGTGGCTCAACACACCTTTGAGTGAGAAGAAATAACCACTTGACAAGTTTACAAAACAAACAAGAAAAGCAAACGATTCTCTAGCAAGCAGGTTGGAAAAATAAAATGGATACATGCTAAAAGCCCTGCATGTTACTAATTAAACGTCATGAAATTTAAACGCTCCAAGAGTGCAAGCAATAAAACACAGTTCTCACCCAACAAAACCCATCCTAAGTGTGACCCATTATTAGATACTTTAATACTGCTAACGACTATTAAAACAGCACAGCAATAACGATTTTGTTTTTTGGTATTCAAAGGCACACAGAGTGCACTGCAAATCACAGCAATAGTATTAATATTATTATAAACACTTAAGATCCGTAAAGTTGTTTATTAAAAAAGTGATACAAAGGGAAAGATGGCGCAATATATATTATATTAGAGATACAAGTGAACTCACGTAAGATCAAATGCAAAGGCCAAACAATGCAGCAATATGGAATACATTATGAAGACAATCCACATAAGATCAGATCATTTTTAAAGGGGGTGCAAGGCAGTGATGCAGCAATATCATTTACATGTTACGAGAACTCATATGAGGAAAAAATGTTTCAGTATTTAAGACATTTGATGCAGATTAAATAAGCATCTTCACTTCTGGATTTCAGGATTTCTTCCTCGAGTTACTTCAGCATTTAATGTCGGTGGTCAAAGAAGCTTTCTGCGCTTTAGCGCCACCAGTTGCTCTGGTAACTGCTACAGCTTCTGATACATGATCTAAAGTTTATATTGTTGGTCAGGGCTTTTCTTCGCAGGACAAATAAAAAAACCAGACACACTTACCATAACAAAAAGCTTTGCATTGTCGCTGCGTTATTCAGTACGAATGTTCGCTCCAGGTCAGAATGGCTCATTAGGAATCTATTGTTTCGATTCAAAATGTTGATCACGGTGAGAAATCACGCCAAATAGTCGCGTTTGGTGTGCAAATGCCTTAAAGGTGAGTAAATAATGAGAGAATTATCATTTTTTGGTGAACTACCCCTTTAAGAGTGCCATGTTGAAATCCTCTACTGCTTTCACATCTATGGAATAACAAAAGGAAATGGCCTGTTATGCTTACTGTATTTTGAGTGATGGGTTTTCTAAACTGACTGATGTCTTTATTTCTTTAGAAAAACAATGTTTCTGTTTTCAGATGTCCGCTGGTTTGGGCTGATTTACAGGGTCGTGATGTGCACTGAGGGTGAAGGGTCATTTCTACTATTGCTACTGTCAGTTAGATGGAAATAAACACAAATAAATGATTTGACATGACAGATTTGGTGGTCCAACAAAACACTTTATAAAAGAAGTCCAGCAGACTTGAGTGAAGCTGATGTATTGTCTATCTCAACTCTAACACTCTAAGTTATTTTCTATTTTGAAAGTGGTTTATAGCCTGATGCCACAGGAAAACCTTTTAAAGTTCCACAAAGTTCTTTAGGATGTTTTTTACAGGTCGATTATTTGGTTCGAACCCAAGTTGACTTCCATCCCCATCCCACTTGATTGTAGTTCTGGGTCCGAATCGCAGTATGTTTGTGTTAGCAGTGTCAGAAATACGTGACCTGGATGCTACATCTTTGCTTCATGGGCACTCAATTTCAGAATCATCACAACACATGGCTACTTTTGAATGGCTGTCAATAAAGACATATATGCAATAGTTATGTCTACTAACAGAGAATATTTTTCTGAATTTATCCAGCCAAACCCTGGTAAGAACAGATTGCTTTAATACCAATAGAGTGCTAAAATCCGGTTCCAGAAGTAAAAATCCCATTCATTTTCTCCATAGGCAAATTTAAAGATAACTTATAAACCTTTAAAGACAGACCTACCATGAGCTCCCTGGTTGTTAATCGATGGTATATGTTTTAGAGCTCAACCGATATATCGGATTTACCGATTAATCGGGGTCAATAGTTGCATTTTTCAACCATCGACTATCGGAAAAAATCAACTTCGATAGTTTCCGATAGTTATTTTTTGTTTAATTTCTCCGTGGCCGGCGCTGGGGCATTCTACAGTCTGAACTCCTTGGTTCAATAATATAACGCGTCCTCTAGAGGTTAAATAAAAACAATCAGTGACTCCTCATGGAGTTTGTTTTGCAAGGTGACTAGGCTATTTATAGAGACGGACACTTCAAAACCAGATTTAGAACATTGACAGTGAAAAGCCAAGGTATATATACAATACATCTTATCATTATTGTCATGGTACAATAAATCAGTCATTTAAGTCAACCAAAGGTGGTTTGATAATAAATTTGTTTATAACTAATCGCTGCACTGGAGAATTGCATTGCCAACAAGGTGGAGAGGACACTAAAATTGAAGCTAACATTAGCTGTTCGAATGGTTAGAACAATGTTACAAGTCAAGGATGGAAACTTACCTTTCCACTTAATACGCTGTTTTGAATAATAAAATAAAAAAAGTCACTTATGAATTCGTGCAGATCCATTGAGTTTTTTTTTTTTCTGGGGTTGAGGGGTGTCCAATATGTTTCACGCAGGTTATAAACATGAGTGTTCCGAAGAGTTTTTTTTTTTTTTTTTGAGAAGCAGATTTATAAGTTATAATATTTATTTATAATAACCAATAGTAAATCAATCATTAATGCCAAACTTATATGAATATGCTGCCTGAGTTTTGGCTTTTGCTTGGCCATTCGCAACTTCGCATGCTTCAGAAGACCAAGCGCTAGGAAATGACATTGCGTGAATGCACGCGCACAGGAACAGTTTTATATTTTTTTTACTATAAAGTTTCCTAAATTTTTCTCTGTTCTGACAAAATGAACTTCTGTCAAAGCTTCCTAAAGGTTGTTATGTACAAAAATCAAAGCAAAACAAAATGTAAGAGCATGGTAAAATATATACGTCTGACATATAAATGTGATATTCATGAGAGAGCACCATTGTTATATAATACAGTGTGGTCATGTGAGTGCTCATATAATATATAAAATGCCATTCTAAAATTACCATTAAAAAGACAAGAATTGAGTTGATTTTATTTATATCCCTTTTTCTCCCTCCCTTTCTTGTACATCATTCATATATTTAATATGACAATAAAATAAAATAATAAATATTGTCAGTTGTAATGAAGCATACAGTAGTCACTATTTGACTTTGTAAGGCAGTGTTTTATGTTACTGCTGAATAACAAACACATTTGACCTGTAATATTTTTATTAATATTTCCATTAATTTCAGATGACAAAGGCTCTGAAGAAGGTACCACTATGGGAGAAATGTATAAAGTATTGCCACCGAAAGTGGTACTTACTAAAGTTCAGCACTATTTTACATTAAGTGAAAAGTTATATTCATATTTTACATTTAAAAAACTATTGGCCAATTAACTAGCTATCGACCTGTTTTCCCACCTTAGTTGGGTATCGGCAAAACCCACTATCAGTCGACCTCTAATATGCTTCTGCTAAAGCATCTGTCTGGATTATTTCAACATAATTTTTAAAGAGTTGTGTTTAATAGCAGGGTTTGTGGTGATGAACTACACTACCCATGATCTTGAAGAGAAATATCCACCAATCAGAGAATCGCAGTAAACAAAGCACACTAAAAGAGCTCTGCAGTGACTCACTCCCATGATGCACTGTGAATGACTCAATTGAGTCAGTCGTCCTACACTCTCAAACTGGTTATATTTTTGCATATACACTGACAGCCAAAGGTTTGGAATAATGTATGGATTTTGCTCTTATGGAAAGAAACTGATACTTTTATTCACCAAAGTGGCATTCAACTGATCACAATGTATAGTCAGGACATTAATAACATGAAAAATTACTATTACAATTAAAAAAAAAATTCAGAACTTCTTAAACTACTTCAAAGAGTTCTCATCAAAAAATCCTCCATGTGCAGCAATGACAGCTTTGCAGATCCTTGGCATTCTAGCTGTCAGTTTGTCCAGATACTCAGGTGACATTTCACCCCACACTTCCTGTAGCACTTGCCATAGATGTGACTGTCTTGTCAGGCACTTCTCACGCACCTTACAGTCTAGCTGATCCCACAAAAGCTCAATGGGGTTAAGATCCATAACACTCTTTTCCAATTATCTGTTGTCCAATGTCTGTGTTTCTTTGCCCACTCTAACCTTTTCTTTTTGTTTTTCTGTTTCAAAAGTGGCTTTTTCTTTGCAATTCTTCCCATAAGGCCTGCACCCCTGAGTCTTCTCTTTACTGTTGTACATGAAACTGGTGTTGAGCGGGTAGAATTCAATGAAGCTGTCAGATGAGGACATGTGAGGCATCTATTTCTCAAACTAGAGACTCTGATGTACTTATCCTCTTGTTTAGTTGTACATCTGGCCTTCCACATCTCTTTCTGTCCTTGTTAGAGCCAGTTGTCCTTTGTCTCTGAAGACTGTAGTGTACACCGTTAACCAGCTGATTATGAAATCTTGTTTTTTGGCAGTTTCAAGCATTGTATAGCCTTCATTCCTCAAAACAATGATTGACTGATGAGTTTCTAGAGAAAGCTGTTTCTTTTTTGCCATTTTTGACCTAATATTGACCTTAAAACATGCAAGTCTATTGCATACTGTGGCAACTCAAAAACAAACACAAAGACAATGTTAAGCTTCATTTAATGAACCAAATAGCTTTCAACTGTGTTTGATATAATGGTAAGTGATTTTCTAGTACCAAATTAGCAATTTAGCATGATTACTCAAGGATAAGGTGTTGGAGTGATGGCTGATGGAAATGGGGCCTGTCTAGATTTGATCAAAAATGACTTTTTTCAAATAGTGATGGTGCTGTTTTTTACATCAGTAATGTCCTGACTATACTATGTGATCAGTTGAATGCCACTTTGGTGAATTAAAGTACTAATTTCCTTCCAAAACAGCAAAATCTGTACATTATTCCAAACATTTGGCTGCCAGTGTATATCTAAACATTTTGCAACAAACTTTGTCCAAATATTTTTCAATGGTTTTTCATTTGATTATGTCATTTGCGTTGCTTATTCCGTTACCTCATTAAAGATGGTAAGTACACTGCCTTGTACCTTTGTCTTTTTATCTCATTTTCAAACACTTTTTTTGGATCAAATCGAAGTTTGTAATGTTGTGACTCACCTCGGAACTGGTTGGTTTGATTCATGGTAGGGATATGCCAATACCATTTTTGGAGACCAAGTAGGAGTACTAATACTTTTTTGGTGATCGCTGATATGATTCCTGTTTTTTTTTTTGTTTTTTTTTGTTTTTTTTGTAATGTTGCAGTTTTCAAATACAGTACTGTGAGACTGATGATTTGAGGATGGCATGTTTATTATGTGTGGCAGGATGAGCAAGAGACAGACAAAGTGGGGGTGGCGTCAATGGAGTGGCATTTATTGGAAACAATAATAAACGTAAAATGTCCAAAAGGGATAAAGTGTCCAAGGGGGAAATAGTGTTCATAAAGGGGGAATCTGGCATCCTCACGGTTAACGGGGCTCCGTGAAAGGGCGGGGTAGTGTCCATAGGATAGCCCAGGCATGGGCAGGGTCAGTCGGCCGCTCACGCTCCCCTCCAATGTCCACGGTGCAAGAGTGGTGGCGGCGTCACTGGCGGCCTGTCTTCCCAGGTGCGCGGCAAGCGTGAGGGGAAGGCAGCCCGGCATCTAGCCCGTCGGTGGCAACGTAAGCTGTTCAACGGGTCCGAAGAACGGGTCCGAAGAACGGGTCCAGCGCCGAACCCTCCCAGCTCTGGTCTTGGGTGTGCACACATGGAGATTTGAAGCCGGCTCCCCGAGAAGAGGTGCGCTCTGTGTTTTAAAGACAGTGGTGATGAAGCATTATTCCCATCAGGTGTGCTTCATTCACCGTTGAATGAACGAGGCTTATTAATTATGAACCTCTTCTTGCTCTCACGCCCAACTCCCGTGAGCCAGGCTGAAGGGCGGCCCTAAGAGGCGGGGCGACGATGACGAGCCGGAGGGGCGGATCATTCCGCCACATCTGTTTCAGCAACTGTTACTCAAAAGACATAATAATTCATTTTTAGCTCTCACATTGTCAAAAATTGTCAAAACTCTAAAATATCACTGAAAAAAATAAGTATGGAATAACTAACAACGAACCATTGAATTATAGAAAAATAATGCACACCCAAGGTGGTAACAGGTCACGACGCAGCGGTATTGATCAAGTCGCGGGGGTGTGGCTCTGTTTGTTAGTCGCGACTCAAGTCTCTATGTGTGTGTGTGTGTGTGTGTGTGTGCGCGCGCGCACACATATGTATGTGCGTCAGCCTATGAGAGCCTATGTGAGATGAGAGCGAAAGCGAGAGAGAGCGCGAGGATGCTTTTCAACCAAAATTCAAATAAATTCAGGATATTATAGACATTGTTTGTCATTCTTATCCAATGTCCACTGTCTTTGTGTTATTTTGTTCTAATTGCACACCTTATAACGTCTGCCAACCAATCAGAATCAAGCATTCAACAAACCTGTTGAATGCTTGATTCTGATTGGTTGACAGACATTCTAAGGTGTGCAATTATTTTTCAAGTAAACGCACGGCTATGAAGTAGTTCCAGGTCTTGACCACATAACGGTTCCATATTACTTCACCAAATTATTTCAGTTATTTCAAAGAGCTGTAAAGGCTACCACAGCAAAATAACAAAATAAAACAAAGAAATGGGTTAAGTACATTGGATAAGAATGACAAAAAAAGTCTATAATATCCTGAATTTATTTCAATTTCACTTGAAATTATCATGATGGTGCTGCAGATGGGTGCCTCGGTGTGGAGCTCCTCAGTTCTTTTGTTGTTTTTGTTTGTTTGTCCTGTGTTTAGTAATCTTTTTCCAGTCAGTTTTAACAGAGACGGACTGCTGAACATTCGACAGCACATACCAGACAATCTTTTCCCGGTTTTCGAATATTCAGACGTTTTGCTAGACATTTTAGTTGGAGGCGCAGCTCTGCTGTTCAAGAGATGCAGGCAAGGGAGACGAGCCGGTGCGCTGGTCAAACTCCGTCGGCATGAATTTCGAACAGCGCTGCCGAGTATTCACTTAGCGAATCTCTGCTCTCTTCCTAACAAAACAGATGAACTACATCTCCTCACCCACACAAACAAGGACTTTTCAACCTCTGCTGCCTTGTGCTTCACAGAAACCTGGCTGAGTGAAGCCATTCTGGACAGTGCGTTACATCTGCTGGGCTTTCTGCTGTTCAGAGCGGATCTCATCGCGGAGTTAACGGGGAAAACATGCTTTTATATCAATGAAAGTTGGTGAACAGATGTAACAACGTTAAAGAGGATGTGCTGTCCTAATTTAGAAGTGCTCTTTATTAACTGTAAGCCTTTCTACTCGTTGTGGGAGTTTTCCTCGTTTATTCTGGTGAGTGTGTATATCGCACCAAAGTGTGTTTGAACACAGCACTGCAACAGCTGGCTGATCAAATCACAGACATGGAACAACAATACCCGGACTCAGTTATTATTATTCTTGGGGATTTTAACAAAGCAAATCTCACACATGAACTGCCCAAATACAAACAGCACTTCACATGCCCCACCAGAGACAGGAACATACTGGATCATTGTTACACAACAATAAAGGATGCATATCGCTCTGTCCCTAGAGCAGCTTTGGGACTCTCTGATCACTGTCTGGTTCATCTTCTTCCAACCTACAGGCAGAAATTAAAATCAACCAAGCCAGTAGTAAGGACTGTAAAGAGATGGACCAGTGAAGCAGAGCGGGAACTACAAGCCTGCTTCGATTGCACGGACTGGAGTGTTTTTGAGGCTGCAGCCACAGACTTGGACGAGCTCACAGATACTGCTACATCATATATCAGTTTCTTTGAGGATATGTGCATTCCTACCAGGACTTAATTAAAGTTCAACAATGACAAACCGTGGTTTACAGCAGTGCTCAGGCAGCTTCGTCAGGCCAAAGAGGATGCTTACAGGGGTGGGGATAAAGTTTTGTACAATCAGGCCAGGAACACACTAAACAGGGAAATCAGAGTGGCTAAAAGAAGATATTCTGAGAAACTGAAAAACAAGTTTTCAGCTAACGACTCTGCATCAGTGTGCAGTGGCATGAAACAACTCACAAATTACAGGACTCCTACCCCTAACCCTGTAGGGAACCAACAACTGGCTGACGACCTGAATGTGTTCTATTGCAGATTTGAAAGTCCCAATCTCACACCCCACACCCACTCTGACCTTCACTTCACACAAACACCAACACCTTCTGCAACCCCCCTCCTCCCCGCTCCTGCTAATCAACCTGCACTTAAGATCGGTGAAGATGATGTGAGCCGCGTCTTTCGGAAACAAAAGACGAGGAAGTCTTTCAGGCCCAGATGGCGTCTCACCAGCGTGTCTTCGATCCTGTGCTAAACAGCTGGCCCCCAACTTCACACAGATCTTCAATAGGTCACTGGAGCAGTGTGAAGTCCTATGCTGCTTCAAACACTCAATCATTATTCCTGTCCCAAAGAAACCAAAAATCACAGGACTTAATGACTACAGACCTGTCACCCTGACATCTGTGGTCATGAAATAATTTGAGAGACTGGTGTTGGCCCATCTGAAGCACATCACTGGACCCTTTCTAGATCCCTTTCATTTTTCTTATCGAGCAAACAGGTCTGTTGATGATACAGTCAACATAGGATTGCATCATATCCTGCAACATCTGGACAGACCAGGGACATATGCAAGGATCCTTTTTGTAGACTTCAGTTTGGCTTTTAACACCATCATCCCAGCTATACTCCAGAATAAATTACACCAACACTCTGTTCCCATATCTATCTGTCAGTGGATTACCAGCTTTCTGATGGACAGGCAGCAGCCTGTGAGACAGGGGAAACTCACTTCTAGCACCTGTACAATCAGCACTGTTACCCCCCAGGGATGTGTGCTCTCCCCACTACTCTTCTCCCTCCACACCAATGACTGCATCGCCAAGGACCCCTCTGTCAAGCTCCTGAAGTTTGCAGACGACACCACTGTCATCAGCTTCATCCGAGATGGCGATGAGTCTGCATACAGAAGGGAGGTTGAACAGCTGTCTGTCTGGTGCAGTCAAAACAACCTTGAGCTGAACACGCTCAAAGCGGTGGAGATCATTGTGGACTTTAGGAGAAACACCCCAACACTGACCCCCTCACCATTCTAAACAGCACTGTGGCAGCAGTGGAGTCATTCAGGTTCCTTGGCACTACCATCTCACAGGTCCTAAAGTGGGAGACCCACATCAACTCCATTGTGAAAAAGGCCCAGCAGAGGTTGTACTTCCTTCGCCAGCTGAGGAAATTCAACCTGCCACAGGCGCTGCTGATACAGTTTTACTCAGCAGTCATTGAGTCTGTCCTCTGCACTTCAGTAACTGTCTGGTTTGGTTCAGCTACGAAATCACACATCGGAAGACTACAAAGGACAGTTCAAACTGCTGAGAGGATTATTGGTTGCCCCCTGCCCCCCCTTCAAGAACTATACACTTTCAGAGTGAGGAAAAAGGCTGGAAAAATCACTCTGGACCCCACTCACCCTGCCCATTACCTTTTTGAACTGTTGCCTTCTGGCCGATGCTTCAGAGCTCTGAGCACCAGAACCGTCACGCACAGGAACAGTTTTTTCCCTCAGGCTATCCATCTCATGAACAGTTAAACTGCCCCATTGAGCAATAACTATGTGCAATACACAGTTTAGTTTTTCTTATATTTATCCAATACATCCAACCTCTTCTGCCATTTCATTCTTCTGAAAAAAAAAAAAAAAACCTTTGTGCTGTACATAACAGATTTGTATTTGCACTGTACATAACAGATTGTATTAAATTTGCACTACTCATGTGTATGTGTGTGTCTGTACGTATGTGTATAATTATTTTTTATTTTTTATGATTATCTATGTCTTGCTGCTGTTTTTGTACTGTTTTTGTATTGTTGTACACTGGAAGCTCCTGTCACCAAGACAAATTCCTTGTATGTGTAAGCATACTTGGCAATAAAGCTGATTCTGATTCTGATTCTGAAAAGCATCATCACTCTCCTTCTCTCTCTCACTCTCTTTCACTCTCATCTCACACACACTCATAGGCTGACACACATACATACACACGCACACATACACATTGAGACTTGAGTCACAACCAACAAACAGAGCTGCACCCCTGCGACTTGATCAATACTGTACAACAGTTTCTATTTGATCTGAAATAACTTTTAATATGTGCAAGTGTTTCGATGTATTTCACCCTAATCAGCCTCCCATAGTGAGAGCACCCTCGCGCTCCCCCTACTCGTCTCTTTAGCTCTCACACAAACGCTCACACTTGGACACACATACTTGGTAGCCAAGTCAGTGCACAGTTGTTTAGCAATAGAAATGCTATATACAAGAATTGTGACTCTTGCTACTGCTGAGAAGTATATTTAAACATAAATTTTTGCAATTTGAAGTGAATCTGACGAGAGCCGCACACAGGAAATTCCACACGTGATCTCTCTCAGTTTCTCAGTTTCTCTCTTTCTCTCGCTCATACACACACACACACACACACACACACACACACACACACACACACACACACACACACTATCTTGTTACTATAATGCTGAAAAGTAGTGCATCCTCCGTTGCTTGTTCTAAAGTGATATTTTCGAAATAGCAACGAAAGCTTAGGCTGTGTCAAAGCTAGACACCGAACCCATGGCGGAAGAAAGTAGGACGAAATTATGTCGAAAGCCAGAAAATGTTTTGATATAAATCCTGAACGATGTCTTAAGGTGTAGTAAATGTGGTATAATTGGAATAATTGACTCTGGCCCGTTGAATTATTGAAAAATAATGCATACCCGAGGTGTAACTCTGCTGCGCTTCATTACCGCATTACCACCTTGGGGTGTGCATTATTTTTCAGTAATCCATATGTAAAGGATGTTTATCAATAAAGATTCTTTTGCAAATGTAAGGGGCAGAAGCATTCATGAACAGAAGCATTTCTGCCTGTAAACATGTAGGACTCTATCAAATCAATTTTTTTTAATACATTTCTTTTTTCCAAATTTTTTTTTCACTCTGAATTCCATATTCGACAGTTTAATTCAATTTTATCATTAAAAGTGTGTCTAAAAATGACTTCAAAACTTTGATCAAATGAAAATAGTACAATTAATTTTCAACATTGCACAATATATTTGAGGAAAGACCCAGTATGCAGGATGGCAATGAAAGGTATTTTATTGAAACGAAAAAAAACAACAACAAAAAAAACGTTTGAGGAAGATATAAAAGATAAGACAAAATAGAACTGAAAACAAACCGACAAGGAAAACTAAACCAAACAAGAAACAAAACTCTCACTAAGGAGAAAAAACAAACAACGAAACAAAAGGAACTGAGAACGAACCAAAAGGAAAACAGGACAGGATACAAACAACACGACCAGAACTGGAGACTGAACATAACACAACAATCTGACAGGGAAGACAATACAAAGGAGAGAATATAAAGAGGAAGGGAAGACTGAACACAGGTGCTGCCAGTAATCACAAGCAGTGCGAATCAGCACTGCCATGACAATGCTGATTGCGCTGCTGAGCAGCACCCATGGGAAACACAAGGGAAGGAGGAAAACAAAAGCACATGGACAACCTGAGAGAGAAGTCACAATCATGCCACATAACATAAAAAAACCAGACCAAAATGGCAGGATCATGAAAAACATAACATTGCATTATTTTTATCATATGAAATACTTTTACGATACAATTATTATTGATTTATTATTATTATTATTATTATTATTATTAGTGGTAGTAGTAGTAGTAGTAAAAGTATTACAGTAGTGATCTATTTCAGTCATATTTTTTCCATTTGAATGGAACTTTTAAAACCGAGTGAAGCGCTTTCACTTTGTATGTTTTTGACGACAGCTTCACACCTTGAGAAAAGTAGGTCGCCACATTATGCAATGTGATTAATAAACAACAAAAGGCTGTGATTTAATAAATCAAAATATGTAGTCTGTATGTGCTGCATGCTTCAGGGTGAATGCTTTCTGTCATCTACTACAAACCGAGATGCTCATGAGGTCTTTTTAGTGTACGAACAGCCACCTTCACACATTCACTTTGAAGCGTGCAGCACATGCAGACTATATATTTATTTCATTAAATCGCATTCTTTGTGATTTAATAATCACACTAGGACATATCGCAAATTTATTTGTGTGCTGAATGTTTACGCAATGACATTTGTATGTCAGACCATATTTGTTTTTTGTATATGAGCATTTTTACGAGTACGAGTACAAGTATGTGAGCGTAATATCAGACTCAATTCCAATACCGATATCAGGACATCCATAGTTCATGGCTTATAATGCTTTTATGAAATCCCTATGGAAAAAATCATACCCCAGACCACCTTTTAAAGAGACTCTAGTGTGAAAGCGTACTTAGCAAACCATCTAAAAACCCATACATAAATATACATTGATCTGAAGAACCTACAATATAATGTAACATCAGAACCTTTTTTATCAGTTTTATCTGAACCCTATACAGCAAGAAATGGTTCTTTACACGGCTGAAAACATCCTGGTTTGGTGCTGATCCAGCTGTTGAAGCAATGACTTTGCTGGTTAAGCTAACGATACCAGCACACCAGCATCCAAAAAACAACATATACCGGTAACAATGCTGGCTCTTTGGTGAACTTAAGATGCTGCAAATAACCATTGAAGAACCTTTATTTTTAAGAGTATATGTGGTTGGTTTCAAAGAGATCAATAAAGACCCTCATTAACAGGCTCATATGTAGATGCAGGGCAGATCTGGCATGTCCCATCTGTGCAGGACCCATGCACTTATTCCTGCGCTGCATTCTAGCGGCAGACAAGGTGCAATTTGTTCCATTTGGACTATAACTGTCAGGAAGAGATATACCCCCACTTAAATAGCAGCCCATAATCTCCTCCACTCCCCATATTATCCTAATTGAACCCATGGGCTGCCAACCCCATCAATAGCTGAGCTCATTTCCAAATTAATAAAACATAGGCCCCCAAAGCATGGCCACCATACAACCAAAAGCAACATGCATACAGGGGCCGAAAATGGGCAATCAGCAAAGTACAAAACCTGGAACCATTCAACATACGGTATAAGGATAACATAATTATCTTGGTTTGCAAAATATTTATTTTTAATATTTTAAAAGAAGGTGAGGGGGACTTTAAGATTAGATGCTCATGTGACATTGAGAGGCATTTTGAAACTTAACTATCACTTCACCCTTTGATTTATTCTGATGGTGACAATAAAGTGATTTGATTTGATTTGATTTGATTTATTCTCCAAAAGAATATTTAGGAAAGAGAAAAACCTTGTGACAACTACACATCAAGTCCAGAAGCATCAACATGTGTTTTGTCTTTTAAAGGACTGCTAAAGATGAAGCCTGTAAGGCATGTATATCATTAAACAACCCATCTTTACTGGCATGGTGAGGGTATTGTAATGAAAGCAACTTTAAATGGAGGCAAATTCAGGCAGTGTGAAGCCTTTATTAAACACATTTATCATGTACCGGTAACAGTCACTTCATGTCAGTATTTTAATAAGTGGCCTGTATTTCAGTGTTTTGCTTCAGTGAGAGACCTATATCCCATGCCAAAAGCAAACAAAAGCGCACACACATCATCTCTTTGTTATTCTACTGCACTATGCTATGCAAAGCCTTCTTTCCTAGTATGTACAGCAAACACAAAACTCACATTTTCAGAGAGCTCAGCTCTTTGAAACAGGTTTAGAACTCTCAAACTCTCACGTCTAAAACAGACAAGGTTTCTCGTAGGCAAACCAAAGGTATACAAAATATTTGTAACTTTTTTAAGTTAGATAACATAGCCACAAGTTATTAACGGGGTCCAAGCAGTTTGTAAAAGTGGAGAAAATGCCAACATTCCTAAATTTGAAAGTACAGATCAGAACAGAATTCATTTCCAAGTACTCTAGTTACTTGTTTGCAGAAATACAAGGATTCTTTTTTTTTATCCTGTAGCTGATGAACACAACCAGTAGTACATCTTTCATTTGTTATTCACAGTTCAATTGACTTGCTGATCATTTTGATTTACTGTTAGAGGAGTCATGCCATGAGGAATCAAAATGTCTTTGATATTTTGAAATATAAGAAGCCTACTATAAAAACATGCTGTACATTTCAGAACTCAAAACCTAATCCCCAATGCAATTAAAAGTATTTTTTGAAACCAAACTGGAAAAACGCCTTGCTCTCTACTTCCGTGACTTCCCTACATCATTTGGGGGCCCATTAATTAATGACCGCCTCTACAGTGAAGGAAGATCAATGCTTACTTTATGTTAGCGCATCCTTGGCCCCGCCAACTGGTGCTTCAGTTTGTAAACTGAGAGAGAGCAGGACAAAAAGGTCTAGTGTGTCCTAACTATTCCTGAACACCAGAGGGGACCCATCTGGACTATTTTGAATTATTTATTTTATATAAACATGCACTAGACAGACATCTTTGACCACTGTCATGTATCTGGTGCTGCTTTTAAAAGGCAGTGTGAACTCTGAAATGGAAAAGCCATTCTCTTTCATTCAGCTGCTCTCCCTCTTGCTGTTTTCAGCACAAAATGCTCAACAAAATTTTATTTTGCCCATCTGCGCTATTTTTAATTGCTGGTGTATGTAAACATGACCTAGATGGATGTATTTGACCATTTTGATGCATTTCCTGCGATGTGGTACTCTGTGTGTGTGCGTGTGTGTGTGTGTGTGTGCGTGTGTGTGTATGTGTGTGGATGTGCGTTATGTGTAAACCCGGAAATTTAGTTTTATAATGTTGTGGAGCTTTGTTCATTCTTTTCTGATTGTGTTTCAAATATGGCTGTATTCGAGGCACTGCACGATGTTAGCCAATCAATGGGTGTTTACACTGAAGTATTAAGGAGGCGCTTAAGCCAAAACTGAGCGTTCAGACAGAAGGCCAGAGACAGGGTGATAAATGATCATATATTACTAAATTATGACTTTAGTGCAAAAAAAAAAAAAAAAAAAAAAAAAAAAAACCTTTACTAACATTATCAGTGAATCTCAGGGAAGATAATAAAATTATAAACAAAAGAGCATTTCATGACCCCTTTAATGGAAATTACATTTGGCACATGTCCTCAGAGTGTCGTGTTGTCCATATGTACCAAGTTTTGTGAAATTTGGACATTGCATTCACAAGATACAGTCCAATTTGTCATTGTAGACCACACCCAAAGAATTTATAAATCAAGTTTGTTTTGCATGACAGGTTTGAAAAAATCAATTTCTCCAGGCAGATGTTGCATAAATCCATATGACCAACTGATTCAGGAGCACTTAAGGATTCTGAAGAAAAAAATATTTGTATGCTAGCAATTGCAGTTCCAGAGTTATTACCAAAAAAGTATATATTAGCTCGTTAGAGCGCCACCTTGTGGCCAATTCTCACAAAAATTGGCATACATCCTAATTTTGGCAACCTGTAAATGGATGCCAAATTTCATTATGATCTGCCGTTCACAAGGCAAGTTGTTAGCTGCTGAATCCAGCCCCTGATCTATGTATTAGGGATAATCACCTTGTTATTATTCCACCACAAAACCTTGTGACTCTAAGACAACAAAAGACAGTCTCACAAAGGACTATGCAAACAAAATGTATCTCTTTTTACACAGACTTCAAACGACTGTTGGATGCATCACAGTGAGTGACAGCCCTGCAATGATCTCATTACCGAGATGACCTACATAAAGCCCAGGCCCACTTCAACAGAATTACTGCCAGAAAATCTGAAATAGCAGCAGCTCAGGATGTGAAGCCCTTCGGCTGTTCGTGACGGTGATCTCACTCATGGTCTGATCATGGTGCTTCTAAATGATCATTTAAGCAGTGACACTAGTGTGTCCTGCTTTACCCAGCGCCCCATTCAGAAAAAGGCCCAAAATATACTCTAGCAGCCACGTATGTGAATGCAAACTCTAGCTATGCAAGCTCGATTACATGCCTTATTGCATTCTCAAATTTGTGTCAGAATGTAATTCACAATGCAACGCAAGTACGCATTGCACTCTCAGCATTGTCACAAGGGGCGCTGTGGTGGACATTAGCATAAACTGTCTTTTTCTACTGTCAGTTTTCTCTTTCAGGTCAGCTATTGTCATGGCAGAGCAATAGCTTAAAGAGAATCTAGTTTTCCATATATTCAAACTGTTCACCTTTCCCTGTGTCACCACTAATGTGACACAGGTTCGGGTCCCGTGGAATCTGGAAAGTTATTGTATTCACTGATACAACCCTGGCCTTCCTTTCTCTGTCCTACAGTGGCAGTGTGGGATAGTTTCTGGTTGGCTGAAGGAGTAATTGTTTAATTGATATGATTAGGTGTGTGTTGTATAAAAGTAACCTTTTTTGTTAGTGGCTCTGCTCTGTCTTTGGGGTAGTTTCACCTCTCCAGAGGAGCCACAACTAGGCTATACTCACCTGCAGTAACCAACTCAATATGATATTTGTTCATCTGTTTAAAATCCATACACATTTTTGCTTTATTACAGTATGTTCATTTGAATTAATTTACAATAAAACTATATTTTTAATTGCATTTTGTGTCTGACTCCTCTTTGTATTGCGGTCTTGAACGAGCTGGCCGTAACATCACATAAACCATGGTGAATGCAATTCTGAGGTTGCATTTTCAATTACATTTTTACTCTGCTAACAGTTAGGTTTAGGGTTGGGTTAGGGGGTAGAGTTAAAAAAATATATGCATTTCTGTTGACTGTATTACACCATTAAATGGAGTTAATTAATAGAGGTTCGGGAGGAGCATGTTCATTTTAATATGACAAATCACAGCCCACGAGCAGGAGTATATAAGCCACTGCTTACCTGTTCCTGTGACAACTCTCCTGACATGAGAGTCTTTCTGGCATTCAGCCCCGCCCATTTCCCCACGAACAGACACAGGCAGACGGATCATCGGATGCAACTTCCCTGCAAAGCATTCGGCTCCACCAGAACAGCTCTTCCATCCAAACAGTTTCGTTATTCAACAGAAGATGCCACAGCAGCTCTTTGTTTTTTAACAGTATTGACGGCTACCACGTTGTGTTATATATATATATATATATATATATATATATATATATATATATATTTATTTTTATCCTGTCTGTCTTTCTATGCTCCATTCGATGAAGCAGTTTATAGCACGAAGTTGCTGCTGCAAACTGGCTGCTCCTGCACTCTACAGCTGCTCATATGTTCTCTTATCTAAACTTTCCACCCGGAAAGCAGTACCAGCTGCCTCCGCGAACGGGCGCCGTTCTGGCTTCATGCCATTAGAATTCAATTTTATTTGAAAGTGAAAGAAACAAAGATTAACTATTCAATCCAACCTCCATTTCAACCCCCAGCATTTTTAATCAGGTTTTGCCACACAAGTCAGCCTCATTACCACACCACAGCTTGTTTAGGGGGCATGCTTTATTCAGCGATTGTTCCTCATCTTCTAACATGAATATCACGATTGTTTCTCCCTCAAAAGTGCCCTTTGGAGCGTGATTTATTTCATTCTGAACACAGGGGCATCATGCAACACAGAACTCCCTTCAATCGACCGATAATCTAATGACAAATTATTTTCAAACCAACGCAGACATTTAAACGCAAGCTTGCTGCCACGCAGCACTGGCTCTGACCATTCCACAGCACACTGCAGTTATACACGGACTCTGCCTGTACAGACACGAGCCAAATTGGGCTCCACAAGAGGCGGATCATGCGCCACGTTCCAACTCATTCATAATCATTCTGCAATGTGTCTCGCTCCCTCTCAGCATTATTTACATATATTGACATACAGTATATTGTACAGCAGGGGGCAGTCATTCTCCTAAGGAGCAAATGACCACAAGCGTATCCTTCAGTAATGATTGCAAGTCCATTTCTCCTGCATATCTGCATGCAGTACAGAGCCAAAGCTCTTGTTTCTCATTTCATTTTATGCTGTTTTTCACATTGTTTATTAAGATGTACTGTATTTCCGAGCACATATCTCCTGCATTTCTGTATGCAGTGCAGAGCTGCAACTCAATGCATTCCTAGATAATTCACACCTATTGCTATGCGATGCATTTCCTATGCAAGAAGTGTATTGTACTACAGGTGACAGTTATACTCCTAAAGAGCAAATGGCTTAAAGTGATTCAATGATGATTGCAAGTCCATGCATATCTGTATGCGGCACAGAGTCAAAGCTCTTATTTCTCAGATCATTGTATGCTATTTTTTCACATTGTTTATGAAGATGTACTGTATTCCCGAGCACATTTTTTCTAAAGTTTCACCTAAATTATTTTGTCTTTTCTACAACAACGCCTGGAATTGTGCCTTCCGCAGGGTCTCACCAATATTACTTCCAGCAGGTCTCTGCGAGAGTACGCAGGTTTACCTCTCACTTTCTCTATCTAGGTGTCTTTCCAAGACTTCACCATTACCTACTGAGGAGCCAAAGAGGCAACCATTTTAGTTAAGAAAGCACAACTGCGGTGCTTCTGCCTTCCGCTCAAAACATCCCTAAGCAGCACAAATGTGCTGTCCATGTGCCACAACTGCGGCGTCTTTTGGGTCATGCAACAAACCCCCATGACACCACAAAGCAGTGCAAATGTGCTGTACAGGTGCCGCAACTGCGGTGTCCTTCGACCATGCGACAAATTCCCACCACACTGCAAGCAGTGCAAACGTGCTGTACAGGTGCCGCAACTGCGGTGTCCTTCGGACCATGCAAAAAACTCCCACCACACCACAAAGCAGCGCAAATGTGCTGTACAGGTGCCGCAACTGCGGTGTCCTTCAGACCATGCGACAAACTCACACCACACTGCAAAGCAGCGCAAATGTGCTGTACAGGTGCCGCAACTGCGGTATCCTTTGGACCATGCAAAAAAAAAAAACTCCCACCACACCATAAAGCAGCGCAAACGTGCTGTACAGGTGCCACAACTGCGGTGTCCTTCAGACCATGCGATAAACTCCCACCACACCGCAAAGCAGCTCAAATGTGTTTTTCCAGGTGCCGCAACTGCGGAACCTTTCAGGCCCTGCCATTAAATCTCCCACAACACCGCAATCATGTTTCCTGTTTCCTCTTATGTTTCCTCTTATTAAGACTCGAGGGGCACAGCTCATAAATGTATACCCATCAAACCACTATTCAGCAAGGTTCTTAACTCTGCGCCACCCACCATTCGAATGCAGTGTGGGCCCTCCCGTTCGAACGCTATGCAGGCTTTCCCATTGAATTCCAGTGTGGGCTCTCCCATTCGAATGCAGCGTGAACCTCAGCGCATTGGTCGCAGGCTCTCCCGTTTGACCGCAATGCAGGCTCTCCCATTTGAATCACAGGGTGGGCTCTCCCATTCGAATGCAGTGTGAGATTTCACGTCATTCATTCCATGGGCTCTCCCGTCTGAAACTCCTGCTCGAGTGTAGTGGTGGTGCAGTAATCTTAAGAGCCTTTTATCTTTTCCCGTTAACCGTGGCATTGGCATTTCCTTTGCTCATGGTCGAAATGAGCTCTCTCTCTATAGAGCAGTCTCCCATTCGAATCGCAGTGTGAGCCCTCCCTTACGAACACTGCGCGAGCCTTCTCCACGTTTGATTGCTTGCTGGGCTTACCCGTTCGAATGCCACGAGCGCTCACTCTCTATGGAGCAGTCTGCCGTTCAAATTGCAGTGTGAACTCTCCCTTTCGAACGCAGCGCAAACCAACTCTCATTCTCATTCTCCCCTACGACGAGTGGTGGTCTCTCGTTTGAATCGCAGCGTAGCCCTCTCGACCAGCAATCGTACAAGAATGCACCTTCAAACAAATGCTTAAAGCACTCCCTCTGTACACATTTTTTTGGGGAAAACAATTCAGAAGCATCCGCCAAGCCAATTTACCAAATAGAATTGTTGCTGGCTTGCTGTCCTAAATACTTTCTGCCATAGTCATGGTACTGTTTTTCATCTTAATGCCTTTTTGGGGGTAATCAGGACTTGAGTGGAGTCTTGAGCTCCGAGCCCTCCAGTATACGGACAGCAAGCCAAATACGTTTACTGCTTCAACACAAGACTACATTAACATACGAACTACTGAATAAGTAACTAAAATATGTAATTTTCGTAACTAAAAATACAACTTACTTTTGGCGCCACTCTGGACATTTCAAGTCAACAATACTTCCAGCTTCGGCCACTGGGGACATTGGTTCAAATTTCAGTAAGCACAGATACATTTCAGTAACAGAACTTTCAACCTTCTGTCATCCAATTCAGTGTGATCAGTCTTGGAACAGACATTTTAAAAGTAACTCCATTAAAATCTGAGGTTTATTACAACCACAGACTAGTAATGCAAAAATGCACGTTGAGGCCTGAAACAGTACAGTATTTTACCCTAGTATGTGAACACAAACGCTTCTAGCTATTCAAGTTTGATTTCACGTGTCATAGCATTCTGAAATGTGTGAGAAACATGCTTGGCTATCACATTACAAGCATGTGGTCCATAAATAGGTGTCATTTATGGGTGGGACATGTCCCTACCACTTTTTACCTTTGCCAGTTTTGTCCACCACTTTTTGAAATAGCTTAGCTCTTGAGCAGGAGTTTCCATTTCATTTCTGTGTGTTATATGTGGCGACCCAGCACTTGGTTTTGTTATTTTTTATGTTATAATGATTGTTCGTTGTGGCTTTTATCAGTGGCATTGAGTACGTTGTTTTTAGTTGTAAATGATGTACTACAGTGAAGAGTAATGCATATTTTATTAACTCTACCCCCAAATCCCAAGCCCAAACCTAACCTTCAGTGTAGTTAAATTGTAATCTAAATAATAAAGGAAAAAGTGAAAATGCAATCTCTGAATTGCATTCGCCATTAATTTTGAGAACGCAATTACTTCCTGGTTTTGACGCGAACCCGGGTCATTGAAATTGCCATTGAGATAAATCACACGACAGGAAAAGGTGCCTCTGAGTTGATGCAAAATGTCTGATGGGAAATGGCACTTGTCAGAAACTCATGGGGCAGAATACGATCGATGTCAGGGTACAGAAACATTCGGTAGCAATATGGCGACTTCCCGTGTGATCATGTTGCCATGACAGTAGTTGACCTGAAAGACAAAAAGTACGTTTGTATTGACACATTGTGAATTCAGAATGCAACAACTCATGAGAAAAACCTTGTGTAGCTAGAAGCATCTGCATTTATGTACTTGTGTAAAATATGTTTCAGGGTCTATGTTTTTGGCCACAATCTGGGTCTGTTCCAAAACCTTGTGAGCTGCCTTGCTGTCTCCTGTCTACATAGGCAGCTGCTTTCTATGGCAGCATTCTTACTGAAATAGAACCTCAAAGGTGACCGATTTGGAATGCTCTACACAGGCATTTAAATAGTGCTCCTCATGTGTAGCACATGGGAGACTTGACTCACAAATGATTTCAAAACAAGTTACATAAGACTAATGACGCAATACTCTAATGAGCATAAATATACATAGCACCAGTGTTGGGAGTAGCTTGTTACAAATTACATTTTGTGAAAATGTAGGTATGTAATGTGTTACATTTTAAAGTAAAATAATTGTAATCTGATTACAGTTACTGCCTTGAATAAAATTACGTTATTTGGCTTGCACATTTATTGCTAAGACAATAATATTAATTTAGTAGAATGCATTTTAAAATGAATTACGTTCCTACATAAGTACTTCTATTTGCATTGCTGTGTCAACTAATGAGCATACTCTCTAATGAACCATCGTAGACGATACGCATCGAGGCAATGGCAGATGAGTGAACAGTGTGTTACAATGGACGCAAAGGTGAGTGGTTGTTTCTTCAAATGGAAAAACAAATTGTTTTATTTCATTGAACGTAAAAACAAAAATCTTACTGTTAAATGCAAACTATGCCCAATTTGCAAAGAACTGTCTACCACTCCTACCTCGACTAGCAATTTGTTGAAGCACCTAAACAGAAAGCATTCTTTGGCAAAACTCATTGCTAGGGAGGATACCTGCGCCCAACAAGAGAGTGGTCCAACCTCACCTAAACAAGCCAGACTGGAATTTTCTTCTGTATCAGGAGGGAAGGTAACCGCAGAGCAGATGAATAGAGTTGTAGCAGCATATGTGGTGGAGGAAATGCTTCCCCTATCAACTGTTGAATTGCAGTAATTTAGAGACATAGTTACAAACATACTTGTGACAGGCAGATGCATGCCTCTGCCACAGAGGCGCAAACAACATATATGAAATGTATGCAATGAATAGGAGCACCATATTAAGGGGGGCACTGGCGGCACACCAAGGGGGCACAATTTCCCCTCCCCCCAGAGACCAAAAGGAGGGCGCCAGTGCAGGTATTGCATAGATCCTCGTAAATGGATAGTTGCACCCATGCTCTGCTGGAACGAAAGATATTTGCAAGGTATTTGGATAAATTATTATGCTGATATGGAGTATGAATTCAAAAAGACATTTGAGTGTTAAGAGTATGTTTCCACAACCACAGACATTTGGACAATAATAAAAGCTTCCTTAGCATGATAGCCCATTAGATTAACCCTGTGATTTTTAGCCATGAAAAAGATCCCATAGCCTGTGCAAGAATTAAGAGAAGGTGTAAATATGATGTGATTGCAAGTGAAATAGAGCTGGTGCATTCAGC
Organism: Myxocyprinus asiaticus; assembly: GCF_019703515.2. NCBI lineage: Eukaryota > Metazoa > Chordata > Actinopteri > Cypriniformes > Catostomidae > Myxocyprinus > Myxocyprinus asiaticus. Next base: position 46,249,599 of record NC_059357.1, on the reverse strand, counting down.
ATGAAAAGTCAGGTAAAGTCACAGACAATGGATCAAATTTCCTGAAAAAGCCTTCAGAATGTATAAACCTGCTGAATAAGCATGTCTGGGAGAAGTTGGAGGACATGGAGAACCATAGCTGGTGGAATAACATCCGTATCATAGGAACTCCTGAGGGAGCAGAGGGACAGGATATGTTGAAGTTCCTGGATGGGTTCTTTCCGAATCTGCTTGACATAGCAGGCCATAAGCTGGAAATTGAGCGAGCTCACAGGGTTCCTGCTTGGCAAGCTGCGGAGGGAGACAGGCCCCGATCAATTCTGGCCAAATTTCTGAAATCATCTGATAAAGATCTTGTGTTACGTTAGGAGTAAAGGAAGGCTTTCTTGGAAGAACCACAGCATTTTCTTGTTCCCAGATTTTGCGAATTTGACCAGAGAGAAACGTCTATTCAAGGAATGCAAGAAACTTTTACATCAATGGGAAGGTCGCTTTTGCACTGATATTCCTGGCCAAATTGAGAATAGATGCTAAGGACAGCCGTAAAACATTCACATGCCCACAGCAAGTGATATCCTTCATAAAGTCAATGGAGTGAGTAAGTCATCTTGTTGTACTTATGTTGCAGCCAAGTGGACCGGCTCACTGAACATTTGCTTGACTGTTTGAGGAACCTGCATGCTTTGTTTTGTGCTGGTTCCGCCTAGCGGCTGGAGTTTATTTTGTAGAGTAACACACCTTCAGAACAGTTTTATGGATGAATCTACACGCTCTTTGTGCTTATGCCTCCTATTGGCTTGATTTTTTTTTGTGGAGTATTTCTTGCAAAGTTAATGGAGTGAATCATCTTGTTGTACTCACATTGCAGCCGAGTGGGCCGGCTCACTGAACATTCGCTTGACTGTTTGAGGAATATGTGCGCTTTTTTTGTGCTGGTTCCACCCAGCGGCTGGAGTTTATTTTGTTGAGTAACACACCTTCAGGACAGTTCTATGGATGAATCTACACGCTCTTTGTGCTTATTCTGCCTATTGGCTGGAGTTTTACAGATTATCTTTTGTTGTGTAATTCTGTCTCACAAAATTTGTTTAGAAACACCGGACTTGAGCAATCCAACGGCAAACTATCGTGGTGGTTCTCATAGGCGTGCATTGACTGTTCGGGGTTTGATTGTTGCACTAATGTTGGAATGTGGTCTTTATAATCTTGTTTTTGACACACTATCTATTTTTTATATGTCAAAATGTCAAATGTTAATATGAGTGGATTGTCTCTCTCCACATGGAATGTGAATGGGTTGGGACACCCCATAAAAAGAAGGAAGGTTATTTCTCTTCTTAAGCGTAAGAAATATGATATAGTGTTTCTTCACGAAACACATCTGTGTTCGGCCCACCCCGCTCTCCACATACCCCCATCACCCGACACAGACCGGGGAGCTCTCTGGCTTGTGCCTTACTATTATCCCCCATCCCCCATTTCTGGAGAGAAGCCACTACCCTTTCGGCCGACCCAGCACTGGATGGTTTTCCCTGCCTCCATGAAACAGGAACAGCTCTAGGGGAAGGAGAGGGGGAGGGAGGAGCGAGAGAAAGAGAGAGAGAACTCCTCAGCTCCCGAACACGCCGCCCACCCGTTCCTCAGCCAGCTGGAACACCTCCGTTAGCGATGCCAGGCGACGGTATTGGACTCGCTCAGCCATCACTTTTGGTAGCCTGCTGACGAGCCCCTTCAGAACCACCAGATTGTGTATCCTCTGCGTCGCATTCTTGAGGGAGCAGCAAGATCTCTAGGACAGTGTGGTCGTCCTTCAAAGTCCTGGGTTTCGGCAACAGTGTAAGGAAGTGGACTCTCTGAAGGAGGCGGGAGCCGGTCAAGCATCCAACATAAGACACTTTATTGTCAGCACTTTTCAGTGTAACAAAGACATTCAACACCACTGCTTTTCAGCAGCATGAGCACACATTGACGGGGTGCTTTTCAGCTCCACATAGACACACACAGCTTTGTTGTATCGCTCTCTCTCCCAGAGACTCTCTCGACTGCTCTCATCGCGGCTTTATCCCCCGTCTGCCAACACCGCAATCACCAACAGCTGGCCGAGATAATTATTTCCAGGTGTCCATCCCGGCCTCGCTCCACACAATCGTCGCTCGGCCTGCCCAGCTCTCCACAGCATCTTTTGGGGGCCTGGGTAGCTCAGTGAGTAAAGACGCTGACTACTACCCCTGGAGTTCTCAAGTTCGAATCCCAGGGCATGCTGAGTGACTCCAGCCAGGTCTCCTAAGCAACCAAATTGGCCCAGATGCTTGGGAGGGTAGAGTCACATAGGGTAACCTCCTCGTGGTCGCTATAATGTGGTTCGCTCTGGGTGGGGTGCGTGGTGAGTTGTGCGTGGATGCCGCAGTGGATGGCATGAAGCCTCCACATGTGCTATCTCTCCACGGTAACACGCTCAACAAGCCACATGATAAGATGCGTGGGATGACGGTCTCAGACACGGAGGCAACTGAGATTCGTCCTCCGCCACCCGGATTGAGGCTAGTCACTACACCACCACGAGGACTTAGAGTGCATTGGGAATTGGGCAGAAAATGAAACGCATCTTTCTCCGCAGGAAGCTGAAAAATTTGGGAGGATATGGGGTGAGCATGTTTTCTTTAGTGCTGGCTCGAGTAAGAGCAGGGGAGTCATTATGCTGATAAGTAAACATCTACAATTCAAATGTCTCAAACAGATTAAAGATAAATTAGGAAGAGTCATTATTGTTTTAGCTGAAATTCAGGGGCAAAGTCTTATTTTGGCTAATATTTATGCACCTAACACCTAACATGATGATCAGGGCTTTTTTATAGATCTTGAAGGGATGTTGCAAGCCACTGGCACCCCTCATGATATAATATTGGGAGGAGACTTTAATCTTTTGATGGACTCAGTCCTTGATCATAGTGAAGCAAAAGTGTGCAAGTCCCCTAGAGCAACACTGATGCTTCACAGGATGTGCAAAATCTTGGTCTCACAGATATTTGGAGACTTTTGAACCCATCTGGGAGGAACTATACACTTTTTTCATCAGTCCGTAATATTTACTCTAGAATAGAAGTCCCTCATTTCATCAGTTGCTGATTGCTCAATTGGAAACATTTTGGTCTCAGATCATGCCCTGGTGTGTTCAGAGGTGTTGCCACATAAGGAGAAAAAGAAATCATATAGTTGCCGCTTTAATGTATCCCTTTTTCAAAATCCTGAATTCCAACATATGCTAAAGGCTGAAATCAATGTCTATAGGGAGACCAACTGGTCCTCAGTATCCTCTGTGGGCGTGTCTTGGGAGGCACTTAAGATGGTTCTTAGGGGTCGGATCATACAGTATGCCTCATTTACCAAAAAATCCAAAGCACAAGAACTCGTGGAATTGGAAGGGAATATTAAAAGTGCAGAGGCAGAGCTGAAGCACCGAATGTCGTCGAATGGCCTCAGGGAATTGACCCGATTGAAATACAGATATAATACTAATTTTTTGCGGAAGGTGGAGTTTGGCCTATTCAGGGCAAGACAGTCATACTTTGAGTTGGGGGACAAAGCAGGGAAACCACTGGCTAGATATATAAAACAGAGAGAGTCTTTTTCTACCATTCCCTCAGTGAAATCTGCTGGTGGTGAAACATTCACCTCAGCCATTGATATTAATAATGCTTTTAAAGAATTCTATCTTGATCTCTATAGTTCCACATCTTCGTCTACTGATGAGAATATTAGACATTTTGTGGAACCATTAGAACTTCCTAAACTGACAACTGAGCAAAAAAATTATCTTGATTCTGGTAATTAAGGCCTTGCCTACAGGCAAGGCTCCGGGGCCAGAAGGCTTGGCCGCTGAGTTTTTTTGATCTTATGCTACAGAACTGACTCCACTTTTGCTAGAAGTTTATATGGAATCATTAAAGAATGGAAAGCTTCCACCAACCATGACACAAGCCCAGATCAGTCTGATTCTTAAAAAAGACAAAGATCCAAGCGAGTGTAAGAGTTACCGTCCAATTTCCCTGATCCAGCTAGACATTCAAATATTGTAAAAAATGTTGGCTAACCGATTAAGTAAAGTTATGACATCTCTTATACATATAGATCAGGTGGGGTTTATTCAGGGCCATAACTCTTCTGATAATATTAGGCGTTTCATCAATATCATGTGGGCAGTGGCGAACGATCAGACTCCGGTCTCTGCCACCTCACTTGACGCCGAAAAGGCATTTGATATGGTAGAATGGGATTATCTTTTTAAGATTTTGGAAATGTACGGGTTCGGGAATGTTTCTGTTGGGTGGATTAAGTTACTTTATAGACACCCGGTAGCAGCTGTTCAAACGAATGGATTAATTTCAGATTATTTTACTCTGGATAGAGGCACCCGGCAGGGTTGTCGTCTTTTCCCATTATTGTTCTATCTTGCCCTGGAACCATTAGTAGCCGCAATAAGAAAGGAGGATGATTTTCCAGGGGTGGTGGTGGGAGGTATGGCGCATAAGCTTTCGCTTTATGCAGATGATATTTTATTATTTGTCTCCAACCCTTCTAGATCTATGCCTTGCCTCCACAGAATTATTAATTCCTTTTCTAAGTTCTCAGGATACAGAGTGATTTGGTCTAAATCCGAAGCTTTGGCTCTGACAACGTACTGCCCGGTAATGAATTTTCAGCCGGGCGCCTTCCATTGGCCCAAACAGGGCATTAAGTATTTGGATATTTTATTCCCAGCAAATTTGTCTGATTTAGTTAGAGTTAATTTTGACCCTTTAAAAAAAGGTTTTCGTGTGATGTTGGTAGATGGGCTTCATTACATTTATCTATGACTGGGAAGGTTAATGTTATTAAAATGAATTGTATTCCAAAATTCAACTACCTGCTACAATCTCTCCCTATAGATGCCCCCCTCTCTTATTTCAAGCAATTTGATAACATAGCGAAGTCCTTCATTTGGAATGGTAAAAGTCCCGGATTACATTTCAGTAAGTTACATAGGACGACTGACAATGGTGGGCTAGGCCTACACAAGATTGTGTTTTATTATTATGCATTCGGTCTCAGACATTTGGCTCGTCACTCCCACCTGAGAGAGCCCCTCCCTGGTTTTGTATTGAACAGGAAGTTTTTGCCTCTATTTCTCCATTTCAAAGCCTTTCTATCAATCTAAGTGGAGAAGTTAATTACACCCCGTTATTTCGCATTTGCACTCAGTATGGACAAAAGTGTCCAGAGTGTTTAATTCGGACATTTATTTAAATGTAGCTTCGAGCATATGTCTGACCCCAAAATTATATATTAATAAGTCCCCTTTCTGCTGGACAGAGTGGATTGTGAGGGAGGTTAATACGCTCGGTGACCTATATGAGAGTGGAGTGTTGAGATCCTTTGAAAATATGGTTCAACATTTTGTGATTCCCTGGTCTCAGTTCTTTAGGTATTTACAGCTGTGCCACCTTCTCTGTACTATTTTTGGGAGTAGCATACACCCTCCTAAAGCAGCAGATACTCTGGGAGTGGTGATTACTACTTTTGGAAAAGGTCATGAGGCAGTGTATTACTCCCTGATAATTCAGAGTCTGGGGGACGGAACTTCGGCTTCTCTCAAGAGATTATTGGAGAAAGATTTAAACTTGGTATTGGAGGAGGGAGTGTGGGCTAGGATTCTAAAAAACATCAAGTCTACATCTAGAGATGCAAGGGTGCGCCTTATGCAATTTAAGATTTTATATCAATTCTATTGGACCCCCTCTAGATTGTGTAGGCTTGGTCTTAAAGACACACCCACCTGCTGGCAATGTCAATCAGAAGATGGGGACACAACCCACGTGTTTTGGTGGTGTGTTAATATCCAAGAATTTTGGTTGAGGGTTCAGAGTTTTATGTGTGACGTATCGGGCACTCAAATTTCATTTTGCCCCAGACTCTGTATTTTAGGCGATGGGTTGGTCATTAATATAGGGGGTAAATACATAAAGAATTGGGTCCTGACCAGTGTTATGATCGGCAGATGGGTTATTCTTATGGGATGGAAATCAGCTGGAGCTGGAGAAAACAGGTGGTACTTCAAGCTTGAATTGCTCCGATGGTAGGAATATTCCATATTATGGTCCAGGGACATGATTAAATCTGTTATTTTTTTTAACGTGTTAATTTTTATATAATTAATCACACTGAATTAACTCATTAAATCGACAGCCCTTATTATGTATATTTACAATCAACATTTCTCTTGCTTCATCCACCATCTTGGATTTATTTTTCACAGTGCATTTTGGGATTGCCTACCTGGGGATGCTACCTTAGAAATTGGCCAAAACAAGATATCTTAGGAGACAGCATAATTAAGGTACTTAACTTTTGGAACAGCATTCACGTCAGAAATGCACCTACAGTATGATGCCTTAAAATGCTGCCTCCAGAGGCAGCTCACAAGGTTTTGGAACAGACCCTCTGTCATATGTGGTAGTCTGTTTTAGCAGTTTAAAAAAGCTGTTCTTGAGGTCAGAGAAGAGTGGTCTCACTAGCTAACACAGCATTTACACTTCACTTCACTGTTGTTTTTGAGACATTTGAGTAATGTAAGAAATCATACTGTCTAGTTTGTGTTTGTTTTAACTATGAACATTTGATCTTCCAGTGAAACTCTCTTGCTATAATCTGAAGAAACACATTAAATGTGTAACCTCGAAAACATTAACAAGAGACTATACAGAATTACAACCATCATATATTAGAGAGCCATAAGAGCTTATGAAGTCCTTCAAGCTGTGTTAGTTTTCTCTCCCAGTCATGCACTGTTACTTCGGAGTGCAATTGCTCTCTCTCTCTTTATTTTCATTGGCATTTAGAGAGTGAATGTGCTTTATTAAAACTGGAGTTTTCAGAGCACACACAGCGAGCATGAACTTTCTCGCTCAGTGCACACTAACATCATACATGCGCTCAGTATGAAAGCATTTCTTACTATAAACGCATGCCATCAAGGGGGCATTAAAGGAATATTCTAGGTTTACTACAACTTAAGCTCAATCGACAGCCTTTGTGGCATTATGATGCTTACCACAAAAATTTATTTTGACTCATCCCTCAATTTCATTAAAAAAAATAAATCTTGTGGGGGGCCTGGGTAGCTCAGCGAGTAAAGATGCTGACTACCACACCTGGAGTCACAAGCTCAAATCCAGGGTGTGCTGAATGACTCCAGCCAGGTCTCCTGAGCAACCAAATTAGCCCTGTTGCTAGGGAGGGTAGAGTCACTTGGGGTAATCTCCTCATGGTCGCTATAATGTGGTTCGCGCTCGGTGGGGCGCGTGGTGAGTTGTGCGTGGATGCCGCGGAGAACAGCGTGAAGCCTCCACATGCGCTATGTCTCTGTGGTAACGCGCTCAACAAGCCACGTGATAAAATGCACAGATTGATAGTCTTAGACGTGGAGGCAACTGAGATTCGTCCTCCGCCACCTGGATTGAGGCGAGTCACTACGCCACCACGAGGACTTAGAGCGCATTGGGAATTGGGTTTTCCAAATTGGGGAGAAAAAGGGGAGAACATAATTATTTTTTTTTAAATTCTCTGTAGTGTACTTGGTTCCAAGCATGTACAGAGGGGGTTGCTACAGTGGCCCGAGCAACTGCTCCTTTGCCCACATGGGCTAAGGTGCTACTCTGGGTGAAATATAGACTATAGGCTGACATTTATTCAATTATCAAATGATTAGTATACATCTGAAATTATGTGATTGTATTGTTGTGTTATAGTATATAAAATCTCGCTGCTTATTTTGGACTGGTTTACAACGGCTGTTAGATAATCGGGTCTACCAGACCTTCGTTATCATTTGTAATCAGTCAAATATTTCTCTGTTAGCACATCCTGTATGTCATTGAACATCTTCAGATAATGCCTTGACATTTTTTTTTCAGTTCTAAATTACCTTTATTTACTTTAAACAAGTCATCAAACATGCCTCTACAAGTGATAAAAAATGTGTGTTGGCGTGGAAGCTCGCATATGTGCAAATTTGCACTTTTCAGTTTAAACTGGACCCGAGTGATACGACCGACCCAGAAAACCACAATCTTTTCAACTTCAAAGTTTGCTCGAGTCATTCATGGCAACAATGAAAACATGGACTGATACCAGGAAATATATTGCAGATAAAAGTGAAATTCATCATTGTTTTTCAGTTCAGAATGATTATACTGTAGATTTGATAAATAAATATGTTTCTGATTTAATACTATCAGACTTTGGGTTTGTAAATTAAAATGAGCAATTTCTCATCCTAATTTTGTGTTCAGTTTTAAAGGGTGTATTAAGTTATCCAGAAAAGAGCAGTGAATGTTTTTCTCTTTTTAAGTGTTGTTGCTTTATTAATATTCCCTACAATTTTATATGTACAGATCAAATGCAATCTAAATGACTGTGGTTATTTATATAATAATTATTATATTAGTAGATAGCATGTGCCCCCTTTGTTTTTCCTTGATATTTTTAAAGCATTATAAAGTGAATCTGGACTTTATATGCGTCAAACGATCAAACGTTGTGCATGCGCTCTTTATATGTACAGCAATGGATTTAACAAATCGAAAATATTTGTCCTGCATAAAGTGAGATTTTGTCCAATATGTATATTAGATGAAATCATGTTTAATGATCCCAAAACAAATAAAAATGATTTAATTCACAAATTACACTGCCTTCGTTTAAGAAAAGTTTTTTTTTCTAATGTACAATCATTTACAGCTTTTTTCTCTGCTCATGAATGCAGCAAGCGATGTTGAAGATGTTATCTGCAACCACTAATCTAGAGTCAGTTTTTTTACGTTTCACTTCTCGTTAAGGTGTGGATTTGGCTTTGGGAAACTAACCAGCAGTTATGTGCCACTTTATCCCGAAGCAGAAATCGAAAGCTGGTCGATTAAGTGAGATAATTCCACTATGAAATTCTCTATGCAAGAGCGGAAATCTTTACTAATACAATAGAGGCATGAAAGCAGAATGCTCCGCCTGCAAATTAGGACACACTGATCTGCAAGATCATATATGTTTATTGGCTTTGATGCAGGGATTTTTTGTGTGTGTTCGCCGGGATTCAAGGAAAAATGCTTTGCCAATATACAGTATTATTAATCTTACATATTCAATTGAGGGTGCTCTAACGTTCGCAACCCTGCAGAACCGGGCTTGCATCTAGCTGGCAGCTGCACTGACATGATGGCAAAACAACAAGATACATTACTTATCTATTAATTTATTATCGAATTGTAGTGTGGCCTACTAGCTCACCTTTTGCTGCACTACCATGTTCACGTAGCACATCCTCCTGCTCTCAGGCAATGTGACGCGTACGATTCCAAAAGGAATATTTGCTAATTCTCACAGTCTCTCCACACTCCCTTTCAATTTCCTCATTCTTAGCTTTGATTTATACTTTGCATTTATTTAGGCTATAAGGTTTGCAACTTCACTAAAACAATGTTAGAGCTCATAACCTCAGGCCTATTGCTTATTTTGCAGATTCTCAAACCAGCATATCACGAAATGTATTCTGGGTTGAGCGAGTGGCACTGAGCGGCCTAAGCGAGCGGACTGGAATCTTCAAAAAGGCGCTCTCTGCTCAGGTGGAATTATCACTGCTCCACTCAACGCTCCACTCACATGCTCTGCTGTGGACTGTAGGCCAATGCTAGGCTTATGTTTAATAATATGGAAATAAACAAAATATTGCCTTCTAAAGCCACTTTTTGTATTATCTTTTCAATAATTTTCTCGTCTGTCACAATGATGTAATGCAATTTAATTATCTGAATTATTATATTTTGAATACACTGTATATATATATATATATATATATATATATATATATATACACACACAACAGTTAGTTCCGGTCCTCAAATCTGATTGGACGAGAGACGTTCCATGAGCACTGATGATCTCATACCATCAGCATACTCTGCTTGTGTTCGTGCCGTTCTAAAATAAAGTGTAAGAGCAGTGCATATGTGTTAAGAGTTACTGCATATGTGTCTCTTACATGTATTTTTTGTTTACATTACATATGTTTGCCAGCAGTTGGTGGCAAAAGATCCAGTTGATGAAGTGAAGTGAATCTGCGTCAGTCAGTGATTACATACAACAGCTCTACGTGATCACTCGTATTACTACTACACTACTAATGCTAGGAAATAGCTGAGAGACACAACAGACTGATTAATTACACAAACTCGTGGTGCTTACCTCTTACCAGACTTTCCACATTGGAGAGGACGTGCTGTTTAAAATGGTGGAGGAGACTGCGGTTTCTGTAGTGAACGACTCTTGCGCACTGGCTACCACGAAATAGGGACAAATACCCCCGCTTGGACGGCTACTTTTCCACTGAGAAAGCTGACAGCATCTCTGCTTGGGCGTTGCAACAGGTGATCGCATATGCTCCATCTCTCTCTCTCTCTCTCTCTCTCTCTCTCTCTCACACACACACACACACACACACACACACACACACACACACATCCTTGTTTATCCACTAACTGGTTAGAAACAGCACAAGCCATGATACTATTTCTGAATTGACATTTTTGAATTACTAATGAAGGCTTGGACGCATCATTTGGTTTGAACCAGCAACGGCAGATTCTGATCCGTCGTGTAAGAAAGTAGTCCCATGCACAAATGCGGCCGAATCACAGCAGCGCTGATGTAGGGCCATATCGCACTCTTGCTCGTGTGATATTGCTTACATTTATATAGTGGTGGCACGTGCATTTTAAGTCTAGGCCTTCAGTGGATTCATGCCATTAAGAAAACACAGTTTCACAATAAATAAGACGCCGTATGGACATCATACATTATGTCGCAGCCAACTAATAATACCAACTGATATAGTAAAAACACGTCCATGCATGAAAGCCAAAACTTGAAACGACTCTGAATGCGCAAGTAAGCCTAATTTTAACTGCAGCATGATTGTTTTGTGAAATGAACGTCTCCCGAACTGACATTCAAAAATCATAATTTTTCTTATGAATCTACCAAGGAGGTCTATAATACCTAGAAAAAGCTATCTAATAATATTTGTGATTTTAATGTAGCTTGCAGGTACAAGGTTACTTTTCGAAACTTGAACCGCAACTGAATGCACAAACCAGCGTAATTTACAACTAGAAAACTCCTGATGCAAAAAGCACTTACCAGTTTACAAATCAGCCCTCCTTTCCTGTATGATTAATTAAGGCAATCACACGGTCATGCAGAACATCTCTGGTTTTTCAGTCCATAAAGATCTTTCTCAATTGCGATAACGGCAGTGATGACAGCAGGCTCTTCAGCTAGATCTCGCGCTCTTCGCTTTCAAATTACGTACATCACTTAAAGCGTGACCGCATCACTCAAGGCCAGCTAGAAGGCCTTGACTGGGACATATCCTAAAGACCACACCCACCAAGAACAAATAAATCAATCTGATTGGCTGATTAATCTGACACTCTAACTTTAGATGCCTATTCACTTGCGCTGATGAGGGATTCTGTAGAAATACTGCAGGCCTTACGGGGTGGAGTTCAGACACACGCATGGCTTTGGCATGCGGTTTGTGAAATAGCCATCATGTTTTGTTTCTAAGCATCAAGGAATAAATTGTGATTGGATAAACTTTTCCCCTATTCGTTTATAGATGAATTAGGAGTGGCAAGGGATTGAAAATTCATAGGCAAAAAGGTTAATGAGAATGAAAGGATGAAAAAATATTTATTTATCAGGCATGTTAGGCCAGCAGAGGAGGCTTTGCTGGCCTTGCGAATTCGCCACTGATATATATATATACTGTTTATATAGAACAGAATAACATCTCAGAATTTACAATATGTCGAACCTTGAGCCAGATAGGCTACAACAGCAGAAGTCCATGTTGGGTTCCACTTCTGTCAGCCTAGAACAGAAAGCTGAGGATGCAGTGGGTCTACCATCTGTGTACAACAGCAGAAATCTAGATTAATCAGACCAGGTGATGTTTTTCCAGTCTTTAACTGTCCAGTTTTGGTTGAGCATGTGTCCACTGCAGCCTCAGTTTTCTGTTCTTGGCCGACAGAATTGGTTCCCGACGTGGTCTTCTGCTGTTGTAGCCCATCCGCCTCAAGGTTTACAGAGTGGTTATCTGAGTTACCGTAGCCTTTCTGTCAGCTCGAACCAGTCTGGACATTCTCCATTGACCTCTCTCATCAATAAGGCATTTCCATCCAGAGAACTGCCACTCCCGGATGTTTTTTGTTTTTGGCACCATTCTGAGCAAATTCTAGAGACTGTTGTACATGAAAATCCCAGGAGATCAGCAGGTATAGAAATACTCAAACCAGCCCATCTGGTACCAACAAGCATGCCACGGTTGAAATCACTGAGATTTTTTTCCCCCATTCTGATAGTTGATGTGAACATTAACTGAAGCTCCTGACCCATATCTGCATGATTTTATACATTACTCTGCTGCCACACGATTGGCTGATTAGATAATCGCATGAATAAGTAGATGTACAGGTGTACCTTATAAAGTGGCTGGTGAGTGTATATATATATATATATATATATATATATATATATATACAGTGGTGTGAAAAAGTGTTTGCCCCCTTCCTGATTTCTTATTTTTTTGCATGTTTGTCACACTTAAATGTTTCAGATCATCAAACAAGTTTAAATATTAGTCAAAGATAACACAAGTAAACACAAAATGCAGTTTTTAAATGAAGGTTGTTATTATTAAGGGAAAACAAAATCCAAACCTACATGGCCCTGTGTGAAAAAGTGATTGCCCCCTAAACCTAATAACTGGTTGGGCCACCCTTAGCAGCAACAACTGCAATCAAGCGTTTGCGATAACTTGCAATGAGTCTTTTACAGCGCTGTGGAGGAATTTTGGCCCACTCATCTTTGCAGAATTGTTGTAATTCAGCCACATTGGAGGGTTTTCGAGCATGAACTGCCTTTTTAAGGTCATGCCACAGCATCTCAATAGGATTCAGGTCAGGACTTTGACTAGGCCACTCCAAAGTCTTCATTTTGTTTTTCTTCAGCCATTCAGAGGTGGACTTGCTGGTGTGTTTTGGATCATTGTCCTGCTGCAGAACCCAAGTTCGCTTCAGCTTGAGGTCACGAACAGATGGCCGGACATTCTCCTTCAGGATTTTTTGGTAGACAGCAGAATTCATGGTTCCATTTATCACAGCAAGTCTTCTAGGTCCTGAAGCAGCAAAACAGCCCCAGACCATCACACTACCACCACCATATTTTACTGTTGGTATGATGTTCTTTTTCTGAAATGCGGTGTTACTTTTACGCCAGATGTAATGGGACACACACCTTCCAAAAAGTTCAACTTTTGTCTCGTCAGTCCACAGAGTATTTTCCCAAAAGTCTTGGGGATCATCAAGATGTTTTCTGGCAAAAATGAGACGAGCCTTAATGTTCTTTTTGCTCAGCAATGGTTTTCGTCTTGGAACTCTGCCATGCAGGCCATTTTTGCCCAGTCTCTTTCTTATGGTGGAGTCATGAACACTGACCTTAACTGAGGCAAGTGAGGCCTGCAGTTCTTTGGATGTTGTTATGGGGTCTTTTGTGACCTCTTGGATGAGTCGTCGCTGCGCACTTGGGGTAATTTTGGTCAGCCGGCCACTCCTGGGAAGGTTCACCACTGTTCCATGTTTTGCCATTTGTGGATAATGGCTCTCACTGTGGTTCTCTGGAGTCCCAAAGCTTTAGAAATGGCTTTATAACCTTTTCCAGACTGATAGATCTCAATTACTTTCTTTCTCATTTGTTCCTGAATTTCTTTGGATCTCGGCATGATGTCTAGCTTTTGAAGATCTTTTGGTCTACTTCACTTTGTCAGGCAGGTCCTATTTAAGTGATTTCTTGATTGAGAACAGGTGTGGCAGTAATCAGGCTTGGGTGTGGCTAGAGAAATTGAACTCAGGTGTGATAAACCACAGTTAAGTTATGTTTTAACAGGTGGGGCAAACACTTTTTCACACAGGGCCATGTAGGTTTGGATTTTGTTTTCCCTTAATAATAACAACCTTCATTTAAAAACTGCATTTTGTGTTTACTTGTGTTATCTTTGACTAATATTTAAACTTGTTTGATGATCTGAAACATTTAAGTGTGACAAACATGCAAAAAAATAAGAAATCAGGAAGGGGGCAAACACTTTTTCACACCACTGTATATATATATACGTATTTATACTGTATATAGGAAATTTTGAAAATATTTTTGTAGATTCACCCTAAGAAATCTGAGCTGTGCCAGGATCCTGCCCTGTTTCTTTTGGTTCTGTTTTTACACTTGATTTTTGGTTTGTTTTGGTTACCATGTGTTCTCTTTGCCCCTCCCCACACATGGCCCTCGCCATCTCACTGCCACCTCAATCAAATGCCTCTCTCTGTGTGTGTTCACTTCTATTCTTCTAATCATCCTGATTTCATCTCGGCTCTTGATCGCAGTTTGTCTTAGTGGCAAGAATGTTGTTCACAGTTCGCTAGCATTTATATAGAAAGAGAGCAGAAACGGTTTTCTCTGAGGCTGTGATAGTGGAGGAGAAGGAGGCACAGAATTATCCATTCCTTTAGTTGGATGCCATCATCCCAGAACCCCAAACCCCTGCAAATAGGCCACTTGAGGTCAATTTTCTAGTTGCTTTGAAGACTCTCTGACACATACATGAAAAAGAGTCTCTCAGCAGTAATGTGACAATTAAGAATGTGACAGTGGTGAATTCTGCAATATGCTGCTTTAGAATAAATTGTATTATGAAATTTGCAATATATTGAATCAAACTCAGTTGAACTGATTTGAATTCATTTTAAGTGAATCAAATCAAATTTTAGACAGCACTGCATACACTCTGAGTGCGCTTACATGCACAATTTTACACTATTATGCTTAGCGGACAACGTGTGTGGTCATGTAATTGCCTTTTAACGCAGTTTCTTGCATTGTTTGCTGTGCATGTAAACGTGCCAACCCTCACATGGGGCTAGCTAGATTGGGACAAAATGGTAGCTTGTAGTTGTTAATGAATTTACAGTATATTTCCCATAAATTAAGAAAATCTATATTTAATATTTATTTCTTACAATAACTTTGGTAACAGAGTTAAATGGTTGAGCTTGGCAAATGCTGTGAACACTAGAATTTGAGTAAATATATTCTTGGGTGTCACACTTTTAAAGAATATTACTTTTTTTAGTAAGGGCATATCATGCTGCAAGAGGGTAGCATGCAAAATTATTATTATTAAATAAATATTTAATTAATTCAAATTGTATTTAATTTACTAATGAGTTGAAAATTAATGCAACATATTAATGTAGACTAGGTAAGTTGGGACAGCACTCGAAGTAGCACCATTCCTTTGACATCAACATGACAAGGAAAGTAACAACACAAGTGAGTCAAGACATTACAGTAATGAATATAAACCCAAAATGGCATAATCCCTCATTTTAATCTCCCTATAATAGTCTGTTTTTCGTTGTATTGTGACAAATTATTAATTATGGCATTGTATGTTTTTGATTATTATAATCAAAGTTAGTATATACGTTATTATATATTAATATATAAGTATGAATAAGTGTATTTATTAAACATATATATGTTAAAATGTTCACTGTTTGGCAAGTATTGCAAGAAAGTCACCCTTTTTATTCATGTTGTTATAACCGCATTTCAGTGATTTATAATACATTTGTAAATTACTTATTAGTCATTAATGAACACCTTTATAAATCTTTAACAAAGGGAACATTAATGTAATGTGTTAATAAGATTTCTCTTTAAAAATAAATGGGATTTGAGCCTCTGATGCTTTAAGACAAAAGTACATTAATCCGGATACATTTGAAAATGCCGTTTTCATTTTCGAAATGTTCTCCGTTCACACTGCCATTTTCAAGTGTTTTCCAAAAGTTCCTCGTCCACACTGAAACGTATGAAAACTCTTAAATCCCTATACTGTGCATGCCAAAAATCACAGTTCCATGTACGGTCTGAAATGCAATTGTCCTCGTGTTTCGTCGCTGGACAGCAATTCCGAGTACACTTCCCGTGCCTGTGAAGGAATGCAATGTAAATATTGTACAAAGTAACATTTATCTTTAACAACGGCATCAACGTGAATAACAGGTACAACAACTCTGCTAAAACATGGGCCGCCATCTTGATTGTTTTGGTTTGATTGGATCACATGACTGCGTAACATGACAACAAATACGTCATAGTTTTCAGATATCTCTGTTTTCCCTGTCCACACTACAACGTAAAGATGGCGTTTTCAAATGTATCCACTTGGGAAAGTGTTTTCGAAAAGCTCAGTTTTTGCTGTCAAAAACGGCATCTCAGTGTGGACGGAATGCCAAAACTTAGACAAAAATATGTGTTTTAAAAAAAAAACATGCATTAGTGTGGACGTGGCTTCGGTGTTTAAATTGAGGGGGTGGGGTCTGGGTAGCTCAGCGAGTATTGATGCTGACTACCACCCCTGGAGGTGCAAGTTCGAATCCAGGGCGTGCTGAGTGACTCCAGCCAGGACTCCTAAGCAAACAAATTGGCGGGGTTGCTAGGGAGGGTAGAGTCACATGAGGTAACCTCTTTGTGGTCGCTATAATGTGGTTCTTGCTCTCGGTGGGGCGCGCGGTGAGTTGTGCATGGATGCCACGGAGAATAGCGTGGGCCTCCACACGCGCTACATCTTCTGGGTAACGCACTCAACAAGCCACGTGATAAGATGTGCGGATTGACGGTCTCAGACGTGGAGGCAACTGAGATTCATCCTATAACACCACGAGGACTTGCAGCGCATTGGGAATTGGGCATTCCAAATTGTGGAGAAAAGGGGAGAAAATAAATTAAATTAAATTAAATTAAAATATTGAGAAGGGGCTGGGGGCTGGGGGCTTGGTCCTGGACCCCCCATAAAAGTTAAGGGGGTAAAAAATATAACTTGGGGGTCCCCTGGTGTCATTAAATCTAGAACACTAGAAAACATAAATATAGACTTTTTTTTTTTTAACGCAACATTGTCCATTTTTTGTCCCAGTTTTCGTAAATAATCCAAATTTGGGGAGCCCCCAAGAGCTCTGACTCAATTCGAACACTGGACAAACTAATTGGACACCAAAGTGTACTGTAGTCATGGAAAGTGTCATTTGTACATTCAAGGTATTTATCATTTTTCTAGGAACTTGATCTAGAAATGACTGAAGCTCAGTGTGAGCAGATAAAATGTGCCTCTGATAGCATCTACTGAAAATCATCAAGTCTTCACAAGCTCAGGTAATCGTGGCACTTCTGTTTGTCTTTCCTCTAAGAATGGGAATCTGCTATCTGCTTTGACAAAGCTCAGCTCTTTCCTCAACTGACAGGCTGTGCGTTTGGTTTTAATTGAGCAGCAGTTTCATCAGCCCAAATGGAAAGCACATGTTGAAACCTCACACCTGCTTCTGATCAGCTACTGAGAAAGACAAGCACACAATGAAGCGCCCAGAGCAACAGAACAGAGGAGATCCCTCAGTCATTTCAGGAGAAATTCATCTCAACATCTTTTATTAGTCATTATTTAGCCATTTGGCACAGTTCAGGAATTAACATTTGTTTGAAGCACATTACCTTTGACACTGGAGATCATATCTGTAGTAGTTTTCTTTTCAACCACTAGAGGAAGACCTGCACTGAGTTAGAGTCAACAAAGCTTTATTAGCACGATTGTCAGCATTTACAATATTGCCAAAGTATATATAGTACTTAAAATATTGAAATAGACAATACAGAGAATATATGTGGTGAATTAAATAAAAGTGATACTTGAAGTGTAAGAAAAAGCCGAAGTAAAAAATGTAAATATCAAATACTTTTAATTTATAACACTCATAGCTCAATAAAGGGATAGTTCACACAAAAATTTGAATTATCTCATCATTTACTCACCCTCATGCCATTCCAAATGTGTATGATTTTCTTTTTTCTGCTGAACACAAACAAAGATTTTTAGAGGAATATTTGAATTATCTCATCATTTACTCACCCTCATGCCATTCCAAATGTGTATGATTTTCTTTTTTCTGCTGAACACAAACAAAGATTTTTAGAGGAATATTTGAACTCTGTGTGTCCTCACAATGCAAGTGAATGGGTACCAAAATGTTGAAGCTCCAAAAGGACATAAAGGCAGCACAGAAGTACTCCATATGACTCCAGTGGTTTAATCCATATCTTCAGAAGTGATATGATAAGTGTGGGTGAGTAATTTTTTTCTGTAAATTCTTCTCCCTGCCTAGTAGGTGGCAATTTGCATGAAGAATGTGAATCAGCAAAAACATAAGAAGAATGTGAAAGTGAAAGTGGAGATTGATAGTTAAAAAGTGACTTAAATATTGATCAAATTTTGGTCAGCATTCATTGCATTGTATGGACCTAAAGAGCTGATACTGTATGTTCTTCTAAAAATCTTTGTTTGAGTTCAGCAGAAGAAAGAAAGTCATAAATCTATGATGGCATGGGGGTGAGTAAAGGCGAAGAGAATTTTCATTTTTGGGCGAACTATCCCTTTAAGGACTCAAATTCATACAAATGTAATTTAAAGGACACTACAGCAATCTGAGTCACAGAGCTCTCATGAGCATGGAATCAAGCACATAGATAAGCTCCAAGGCTGCAAACTTTTAAAGAAACTGACGCCATGGGAATACTGTGACTCAAGGTTCGTATAATTTTCTCTCAGTTATAAACATGTGTAGTGTCTTGTTAAATGTCCACAGCTGAAAGTTGCCCATTTGTAGAGTGTCCTAATCATTAGCTTTATAGCTAACCTGGCTGACTGTATGAGTCTGCTATTTTAATTTTAACCAAATTTCTTGACTGAAATGTGTCATCAGAACCTTTACTCTTAATGTTACATGGCAGATCCAAACAGATACACTACTAGACACTACAAAATCAGTAGTACAGATAGTGCCTTTATAAAACATGAATCATATTAGATGATCTTAGGAGCACAAACCGTAAATTAATACCCTATAATACAGTGTACAAGATCTGCTATGCCAATAATTTGGTTTCACATGATGTTAATGTATTTAATAAAAGCAGTTGTAAGGTAATATTTATTAGAATTTTACATTTGAGCACTTTTGTGTGAATGTTTTAGGAGGTACTACTATTACAGGGTCCCTTTCTAAAATACAGCATCATGTTCTGACTCATTAGTTATTGCCATCTTTTTCAGATGTTCCCCTGTGTACTGCCCATCAACATTTAGCACCTGCTCCAAAACTCAGTGGTTCCAGCTCCAATACAGGACACCTTTTAAAATGTGTAATATGAGATTCTTTATTTTTCTGTTATGTCAGATTTATTTTAAGTTACAATGTCATGTCTTGAAATGAAAGTGCAATACAACATTTAAATAAACCGTAACATTGTCTTTGGGTTGACTTACTTAAAAATGAAAATTCTGTCATTTACTCAAATCAGGCCGAAATGAAAGCGAGGCTGTCAGTCCCTATCATAATTCCTGATGTCTCCTTTTGAGTTCCCCCCACAGAAGAAAGTCAGTCGTTTGGTTTTAGAACAACATGAATGAGTATTAATGATGACTCATTTGACAAAATATTTTTTGTCATTTAGTTGACAAATCTTTTACTGAGGTCTATTATGGCATTTTGAGGAAAATAGGTTTTAAAGAGTGTCTATTTTTAACACTTTAAAGCAAGTCTTTAGCTACAAATTACAGGTTTTGATGACACATTTCAGTCAAAAAACCTGGTTAAAATTAAAATAGCAGACTCATACAGTCAGCCAGGTTAGCTATAAAGCTAATGATCAGGACACTCTACAAATGGGCAATTTTCAGCTGTCGACATTTAACAAGACACTACACATGTTTATAACTGAGAGAAAATGATACGAACCTTAAGTCACAGTATTCCTCTGATGCTGTCCGTTTCTTTAAAAGTTTGCGGCCTTGGAGTTTATCTGTATGTGCTTGATTCCATGCTCATGAGAACTGTGACTCTGGTCCCGCCCTAATAGTAAAACAAAGCGTGATTGGTTGAAGATAGAACGTGCTACGATTGGTCCGAGTAATGTGGCCATTATCTGATTGGCTTGAGTAGATGATGGGTGGAGTCCACCTGTTTGTAGATTTGTGTGCAGGTCTTGACACAAGATTTGTTTCAAAATCAACAAATGCATGTAGCGATCCAAAAATGCACAGGAAGTGATCCACAAATATTGAGGTTACAGAGAGACACTTACAATGGAAGTGAATTTGGCCAATTTTTGGAAGGTTTAAAACCAGAAATGTGAAGCTTATAATTTTATAAAAGCACTTATATTAATTCTTCTATTAAAACACATGTATTATTTGAGCTGTAAAGTTGTTTAAATCGTCATTTTTACAGTCGTTTTAGGATTTTAGGTTTTGTTGACATTACATCGTCAATTTTACATCAATTTAAATTTTATTAAAAATTATATAACTTTTAGGAATGCACCGATGTATCGTCTGCCGATATTTATCGGCCAATTAATGACCAAAATAAAACAACTGGCAAATCATACACTTTGAAAACAGCAAACTTTGACTTCTGAGACATTGGTATGGTATCCATTAAGGCTGCACGATTTATTGAGTTAAGTTTGAAATCGCAATAAGGTCTTATGCGATTATAAAAGCTTGAAAGGCTGCGTTTGAAAATAGACTGCAATAAGCTCTTCAGTCAGCATTGCGTAAGCAAGCGGCACCCTCTGGGTGGCATTTTCAATTATCCATTATTCCACTATAGAATTTAAAAGGGCATTTTGGTCTTTTGATAACTTTTTATTTTTAATTGATGTGGTTGACATTTCAGTGGAATTGTCCAACATAATATGTTTGCATAATATTAATTTTTGATGTTCTATTATATACAGTACAAACATGTAAAATGTGAGTTCTGTTATTTTGAACTACAAAAACAGAAGTGCAAAAATGTTTTAGAATGATAAAATAAACTTTTTTCTTTACATCAAGCATCATGCTATGATATTTAGTGATTTTTCAGTATTTGTTTTCTATTTATCTTTCATTGTGGCTTTTTTAAAAATTTGGCATGTCATGTGTTCGTGATCCAATCCATGTTCAATGGAAATTACTTATTGTTAGAACAAAAGCTTTTGTACCTCTTTGTATGTTTTTTAAAACACAATTCCTGAGCAAAACAGTGATCTGATAGCAAAATAAGGTAAGTGGCAAAATATTGGTATCGGTATCGTCCAAAAAGTTTCATATCGGTACATCCATAATAACTTTATATAGAAAAGGTTAGCAAGTGGTTTTATCACTCTAAATCATGTTAAGCCACATGTTGTTTTCGTCTTGTGGCTATACATTTGAAACAGCGTATATTTTAATGTTTACTGATAGGTAAATTTACATACTGTCAGAGTATGTACCGTATTTGATAGGGTTTTTACTTTCTGGCTGTTAATAAAGTACATTCATAGGTATACAGGTGAATAGTATGAATACATTCCTTGACACACTTCATCTGGAAACATGGGCATTGTCCTGTGACCCAAACGTACTGAATGATGTAGTAACAACTGCAAAAATCATTAGCTCTGGTTTTGCCATTCAACCAAAATGAACAACTTTCCTGGTATATATAACTTTTACAGTTGAAAAGAGCCACCTGACTCGTGGTTCTCTAAGGTTTTTAAGCGTTTATAATATGACAGCTCCTTGGCTCCTGTGGTCTTATGGGATAGTATCCTAAACTGTCCACTGGTTGCGCACTTCAGAATTTTCCGTAGGTATTTTTTGCCTACTGTATCATGAATACTAAGCATTCAGACATCCTCTTCATTTAACATGCTGCTTTTGGCATACAATATAGTAGGAAAGTAGGCATATTGGGATGTGGATGGCCATTATTTTTGCAATTCCATTTGTTGATAATGGTGTGGAAATTACACGCTTTTCCTTTCAGTTCAGAATTTTGCCCAACCCTGCTGTGGACATTCCTTTATGGTGACCATAAATATAGAGAGAATATCATAATAACCTTCAGTGTTCTCCTTCCCCCTCCAGTTTCACTGTCCACATCTGGTTTGACCATCGATACGCCCCCCCGCCCACACCTCATCAATCGTACGTGTCATCATTACCACAGTCTCCCTCATTGCCAAAGTAAGCTGTGACACATAGACGTGAAAATGATAAATGGATTTTTCCAGACAGGAAACGCCAGTCGAGGAGACACCCAGTGTACTCTCATCTCCACTGTAATTTTTCACTTGCGTTCCCCCTGCCATGCTCTCCACCAGCACTGTCATCGATCTGTAGACTGAGAACAGCAAAATCACATCGAGATACCACATAGAAAGTACGTTTCTCCTGTTTTGTTCTGGTCTTCATCTCAAGCTCGTGTGAGATGCATGTCGCCCACCAGCCACGGCCCAAATTCCTCGGCAGGGTGGACCTGATGTCGGTCGACACAAATAATAGTGAGAAAACACCAAAAACTGGCCATCTTCTCATTTCACTCTGTCTATATTTAAACTGTGCATTGATTTGAGAGGAATGGTCAACCAGACTTTTCCAACGTATGGAAAACATCCACATCTGCAGATATGATATCCCTTCGAAATCGAGAGTTCCTGGCAAATTTGCCACAAACTTGCCGCAGATTTGCTACTGATAATTTTCACATGCAAATGAGCTTTTTGGCAAACCTGCGGCAAATTGTCCATTGTTGCCAAAGGTTTGCTGCAAGTTCACCACTAGCGGTGAAGAGCTGCAAACTTCTAGCAAACATTTGCAGCGAATCACAAGCTCATTTGCATATGAAAATAATTTGCGGCAAATTTGTGTCAAGTTTGCAGCTAGTTTAGATTTTTTGTAAGGGATGTCTCTGCTGTTTTATAGTACCATTGTGAGCAACGATCCCTACAGGATGAAAACACAAATTATTGATTTTAAACTTTTAACTGCAGAAGGATAAAGATGAGTACACTCTTCAAAAGATCTATAAAAGAACTTTAGTGGTTCTTTGCAGTACCTTAAAGACACCGTGAATTCAAAAAGCATGGGGCCTGCAAAAAAATAAAAAATAAAATAAAAAAAACTGCATTGATGACATCATCTCCTGGTCAATAGCATATATACATTTTTGTCCAATAAAATGTTATAACACAGATAGAAAAATTATTCATCAGCTGTTTCCAGACTAATTTCACTGTGAATTCAGCAACAGCTAGTCAAAAGTTCTTCAGCTGAAACCAGTCTGTGATAACTGTAATTCAAACCACTGACCCTAGTTGCTAGGGGTGTAACGATCTATCGATCTGGACCGATGCATTGATACAATGACCAACGGCCTTCCAGCGATATCGTTACGCATGTGACCCATTTGAATTTTACATGAGAATTTGCTATTTTAAAGTACAATGGAGCAGTTCAACCATCATGTGAAACGTCTTGACAACGCCGACATTCTGAACAGCACTAACGAGGAAAAGTGAAACACCTGCTCTGCACTAGCATCAGTTATAAGACTTTACACATCTACACATCAACACCATTACTAACATTTATCCCAGTTAACTGTAATATAATTTTTCATTACAACTGTGGAATTTGTAGCCAAGAAAACCGCAGATAGCACGGATAGTTGGAAACAAGTCATGGGTATGTAAGTACTTTGAATTGGACTAAACTTAAAAATTAGCTGTCATCAAACGAGTGATGATCAATTGTGTGTGACTTTATTTTTTTAATTATTTATATGTATAATTTTTTTCTAAAGAACCTTATTTTGTTGTGGATGTCCCAATGTATATACAGAGAGCTGAATAAAATAATCAAATTATATTTTGGTTGCATTTGAGGGCAAAAAAAATAATATAATTGATTGTGTAAAATAGGCACATAATATTGGAATATCGATCGCAGGCCTCTGAATCGAATCGAATCGTATTGCGGCAGACTTTGAATTATTGACAAATATATTTCAAAATATATTTTTTTTTTTGTCCATTTTGCATTTACACCATAGGTGCAGATTTAGGTAGGTATGGTATGGACATGTCCCTACCAATTTTTAGAAAATCAGACATGTCCCCACCAACATATTTTACCACATAGAAAATACTTTGTTTCTGTTACTTTTCTTAGCGCTGTTCAGGATGACATTTTTGTTTACTGCATAAATATTATATATATTGAAATAATTTTCTGGAGATCACACGGGTGAATTTCCATTTGTATTTGAGGTCCAATCCTTGAAATTTATAGATTTATACAAGCATACTTTTTGTGTACAAATATTTTCTGTCTAAGAAAAAAAAAAAATCCTGAGTTTTGCATTCAGCCCAGTGGAAGATTCTGTATTTACGGCTGGTAAGCACCCTCTAAAGAAAGACATATTTGAATTTGAATGACTGTGCCAGGAAAGGGGTGAAATATGTGGGAGTGAGGGGAGTTGGAAAGTAGAAATGGGGTAAAATGTAAATTCTCCCCATAATTTGTCTGTCTTGAGGTGTCATTTTGGACAAGTAACTTGTTCATTTAGCCCACCTTTTGTTTAGATTTCCATTTGTTTAATGCTGTATAATACAGTTTACAGAATGTCACTTAATGTCCCTTGGATACCATTGTGTTTCTAATGTAGATCTACAAAAAACCATTGAATTTGATTTTGACACAATAATCTTAGGTTTATTGCATCACATATTGTCATCATATAATCCAACAAGTTTTTCCACATAAGGCATTTTTCCTCCATAATCTGTTCCACATATGTTTGTGGAAATAAATAAGGTTCTCCTGTGGCATTAGGCTAAAAAACTCTTTTTGGTTCTAAGTGCAACTCTTATTTTTTAAGAGGATTGAAGTATAAATCTCTGATAAATCTACTTTTATTACTTCTTCCTGAAATAAACGACACCCCCCTCCACCTTCCTACCTGCCAGATTTTCTGTCCCACTCAATTATTTATTTAAGGGTGAGACTACTTATAGCAAGTCATTCCACAAAGAGGAATAAAGATCTAAAAAAAGTATTTGCAATATAAACTCAGCAAAAAAAGAAACGTCCTCTCACTTTCAACTGCTTTTATTTTCAGCAAACTTAACATGTGTAAATATTTGTATGAACATAAAAAGATTCAACAACTAAGACATAAACTGAACAAGTTTCACAGACATATGACTAACAGAAATGGAATAATGTGTCCCTGAACAAAAGGGACACATAACACATTATTATAAAAGTAACAGTCCACCAGCTGCATTAAGTACTGCAGTGTATCTCCTCCTCATGGACTGCACCAGATTTGCCAGTTCTTGCTGTGAGATGTTACCCCACTCTTCCACCAAGGCACTTGCAAGTTCCCAGACATTTCTGGGGGGAATGGCCCTAGCCCTCAACCTCCGATCCAACAGGTCCCAAACGTGCTCAATGGGATTGAGATCCGGGCTCTTCGCTGGCCATGGCAGAGCACTGACATTCCTGTCTTGCAGGAAATCACGCACAGAACGAGCAGTATGGCTGGTGGCATTGTCATGCTGGAGGGTCATGTCAGGATGAGCCTGCAGGAAGGGTACCACATGAGGGAGGAGGATGTCTTCCCTGTATCGCACAGCGTTGAGATTGCCTGCAATGAAAACAAGCTCAGTCTGATGATGCTGTGACACACCGCCCCAGACCATGACGGAACCTCCACATCCAAATCGATTCCGCTCCAGAGGACAGGCCACAGTGTAATGCTCATTCCTTCGACGATAAACACAAGTCTGACCATCACCCCTGGTGAGACAAAACCGCGACTCGTCAGTGAAGAGCACTTTTTGCCAGTCCTGTCTGGTCCAGCGATGGTGGGTTTGTGCCCATAGGCGATGTTGTTGCTGGTGATGTCTGGTAAGGACCTGCCTTACAACAGGTCTACAAGCCCTCAGTCCAGCCTCTCTCAGCCAGTCTGAGAACTGATGGAGGGATTGTGCATTCCTGGTGTAACTCAGGCAATAGTTGTTGCCATCCTGTATCTGCCCCACAGGTGTGATATTCGGATGTACCAATCCTGTGCAGGTGTTGTTACACGTGGTCTGCCACTGCGAGGACGATCAGCTGTCCTTCCTGTCTCCCTGTAGCACTGTCTTAGGCGTCTCACAGTACGGACATTGCAATTTATTGCCCTGGCCACATCTGCAGTCCTCATGCCTCCATGCAGCATGCCTAATGCACGTTCACGCAGATGAGCAGGGACCCTGGGCATATTTCTTTTGGTGTTTTTCAGAGTCAGTAGAAAGGTCTCTTTAGTGTTTTTATAACTGTGACCTTAATTGCCTACCATCTGTAAGCTGTTAGTGTCTTAACGACATGTTCAATAATTGTTCTATGGTTCATTGAACAAGCATGGAAAACATTGTTTAAACCCTTTACAATAAAGATCTGTAAAGTTATTTGGATTTTTACAAAATTATCTTTAAAATACAGTGTCCTGAAAAATGGACGTTTCTTTTTTTTTGCTGAGTTTAGTTTTATAAACAAATGGCTTCATTGAAATGATGGGGTAAGAAGGGTTTGATCAGTGTATACTGTCAGTGACTGTTCTAAAATCTAGTGAGCTGCCTACATAGGCAGCCATTAAAGGGATCTAAGGCACACTCCTGATGCGATGGCTGTTCCAAAAAGGTTGACAGCATAGTTATGCAGCCTTCTAAGATACCTACTTTTGGCACAATTCGAAGGCAGCATCACATTTACTTTGCCGTTAAGGCAATCTCAGTGAAAACAATCACCAAAGATGATGATAATTTTTTTCTTTTTCTTTAAAGATTAAAACTAAACTCACTGAGCACTTTATTAGGAACACTTGGTCTTAATAAAGTGCCCAACGTGGTCTTCTGCTGTTGTAGCAAGGTTCAATGTGTTGTGCATTCTGAGATGCTATTGTGCTCACTACAAATGCACAGAGCGGTTATCTGAGTTACTGTAGCCTTTCTGTCATCTCAAACCAGTCTGGCCATTCTCCGTTGACCTCTCTCAGCAACATGGTGTTTCCATCCGCAGAACTGCCGCTCACTAGATGTTTTTTGTTTTTGGCACCATTCTGAGTAAATTTTAGAGACTGTTGTGTGTGAAAATCCCAGGAGATCAGCAGTTACAGAAATACTCAAACCAGCCCATCTGACACCAACAATCATGCTATGGTCCAAATCACTGAGATCACATTTTTCCCACATTCTGATGGTTGATGTGAACATCAACTGAAGCTCTAGACCCTTATCTACATGATTTTATGCATTGCACTGCTGCCACACAATTGGCTGAAGGTAGGTGTATAGGAGTTCCTAATATAGTGCTCAGTGACTGTATACCTACAATAGAATTATTTTAATACCGAAAAGTCACGAAACAAAACACAATTTTACCCAATATTTGTGTATGCTATGTATTTTTATTTTTATTGTGAATCACACCATTATTTAGCTAAGCATTACACTAATGCCAAACTCTTGTAATCAGTTGTGAGTCAAGTCTCTTATGTGCACTATGTGATGAGCAATATTAGTATGATATGATTTACAGCCACGTAGAGCATAGTCAGTAACAAATGTGGTTCCATTCCATTTAAAGGAATAGTTCACCCAAAAATGAAAATTCTCTCATTATTTACTCACCCTCATGCCATCCCAGATGTGTATGACTTTCTTCTGCAGAACACAAATTAAGATTTTTAGAAAAATATCTCAGCTCTGTAGGTCCATACAATGCAAGTCAATGGTGTTCAGAACTTTGATGTCCACGAAGGACATAAAGGCAGCACAATAGTAGTTCAGATGACTCCAGTGCTTAAATCCATATCTTCAAAAACAATATGATAGGTGTGGGTGGGAAACAGTATATCAATATTTAAGTCCTTTTTTAACTATTAGTCTCCATTTTCACATTCATTGTGCATATCACCATCTACTGGGCAGGAAGGAGAATTTATAGTAAAAAAAGGACTTAAACGTTGATCTCTTTCTCATCCACACCTATCATTTTGCTTCTGAAGATATGGATTTAACAACTGGGGTTGTATGGATAAATTTTATGCTGCCTTTATGTGCTTTTGGACCTTCATAGATCTGGCCATCATTCACATGCATTGTATTGACCTACAGGGTTTAGATATTCTTCTAAAAATCTTTGTTTATGTTCGACAGAAAAAAGAAAGCCTGGGATGACATCTGGGTGGCATAAGGGTAAGTAAATGATGAGATAATCTCTTTTAGGATGCTGCCTAAGAAGCCGCCTATGTTGGCAGTAGACAGCAAGGCAGCTCACTAGGTTAATGAACTGAACGTGAAGGTCTTTCCCTGTCTTCAAATATCCTCATTTTTCATTACGAGGCTGTACAGTGGCTCATTTTTCTCAGGATACTCTGAATAAGTCATTGTTGTATCCACCAGGCCTTCTACATGACAATGCAGCCTATTGACTGTTGATTTTTGAGGTTTATTGGTTTTTGATCTGAATGGGACATTGTCCTTCAATATGCAAAACTGGAACTGAGATGAATAGAAAGGACGGTTTAGCATTATTCCCCTAAAGCTACATTGTATATTTTGTGGTTTGGCATTTTCTTGCTGTATACAGTAAGCTAGTTTGCTTTTCTGAACATCACCAATGTATCAGGGTTTCCATTAGCTGGTAATACTGTTTATTGACCATTAAAAAGTCCCAGTGCCAAAAAAATTCAAACATTGTCAGACACAATGTCTGGTAAAAATGAATGTGAAACCAGTCCCATCCCAATGAAGACAGCGCTTCACTGCCATTGAGGTTCAACTTTCCCGTCAGCTTGTTAAGTCCTAATTCTTTAACTACAGTTAGTGGTATCCCAAATAGACCAAACTGGCAAAAGTAGCCTGTGTCATTTCCATCTCTAGTGTCACATTAATGTGGTTCACTAGAGCCTTAAGTTGTAGAGAAATGCTAGACAGTTCAACTTTTTAGTAGCCTTGCACTCTGATTTAGTTTTTGATTGTTTTTTGTACTAGATGCTAATTCCACAACTGATTTTTTTCTTTCTTTTTAATGCTGTGGAAAAGCAACTATAATTTTTCTACCTGAAAACAACACACACGTACTGATTAAGAAAATGATTTTAGTATTGCATACTGTCTATAAGGGCTAGGATATCCTCATTATGGTTTTATGAGGTGAGAAACCACAATGATGGTTTACCATTGTTTTTATAAAAATCTGTGATGTTGCGGAACTGGATATACTGCATAATAAAAATAATATATTGTATTATGTTATTATTTGACTAACAGAATTGTTTCCCTGCCTTCGGCCCTAGACAGCTGGGATAGGCTCCAGCACTACCTGCGACCCTACACAGGGTAAGCAGCTATAGAAGATGGATGGATGGATATTATTATTAAACTGTTTAATGTATAAAAATCTGTCTTGAGGGAGCTGTGAGGCATGTTGATACAGTGCTAGGATCACCTAAGTCACGAACCCTCTGAAATAGTTTTAAAGATTTCATTCACTTGCTTTGTTTCATTTATAAACAAGGCTATTTTCTAGGGGGAAAACAACTGTACTAAATATAATTTCAAAAGCCAGCATAATCCCGAAAAATGCTTTCAGGCCTGTTGATAGGATTGACTCAAGTGGCTCTCAACCGCCTCGTGATATCCTGGTTAAAAATAATACAAAAATGTTTGCAGCTACTGACCTCAACCTGATTGAGGCATCAAAGGAACAGTTCACCCAAAATTATAATTCTGTCATAACTGTTGTTCCAAACCTGTATCACTTTCATTTTTATGCAAAACACAAAAGGATATGTTTTAATGGATATCGTGGGCTGTCTTAAAAAAGTGAATGTGCAAATCAACGTTTATGAGATTTCTTCCATCAGAACAGGAGGTTAAATTATATTTAATTCTGTGTCACTAGAAAATAGTGACGTGACATTCTATCATGTTGGATATTGAATTACATTGAATAGAATTGTTATTGTAACGTTGCTAGCAGTAACAGGCAGATGAAGACAATGAAGTTTATTTACAAAATGAAATCCAAAACAAACAAACAAACAAACAAACAAACAAACAAACAAACAAACAAACATTAACAACACAACTTGACTACATTACACCAAAACAATACCTAACATCTGACAAGGGCAAACATGAGGGCTTAAATACATGAACATGGGCAAACACATGACAATGACAACCAATCAACAGACAGAACCAATGAACAAAAACCAATGATGAGACCTGTAAACAAGATAACAAGACTAATAAACTTTAACAAATGAAAAGACAAGACTGCTTACAAGATACTCAAACAATGAACCAATGAAAACAAGACACGTGTACAGGGGAAATCACATGACAAGAACACATGACTATAAAACAGGAACTAAACTATCAAAATAAAAGACATGAACTCATGAACTAGAATTAAACGTGAAACAAAAACAGATTTATACGTGACAGTTATGGACTCTTTTCACACTTCTGCATTCATGAAGAAGGCGGCGTCATAGTTGGGTAAACTATGGTGGCGATCGGGAAGAACAGTAATAACCAGTGCCACTACAGTGTTCCTATTTGCACAAATTCTAAAAGAAAATGGAAAAACAGATTTGCGTTTCCATGAATTTCCAAAAGATGCTGAACTTAGTACAAGATCGGTTGGTTCTGGCAATTTAACGTGAAGAAGATAACTTCGTTATTAAATGGAGAAGCACTTTCGTCTGTGGACGGTATTTTCAAGATGATGACTTACAATAGTGACTCACAGGTGGAATTTGAAATCTTAAATCTTCTTGCCCTTGCCCCTTTTCTTAATTTTAAATTATTAAATGTTTCTAATATTTTGGTTGATCTATTCAATGATGCATCTTCCCTCTGTGTTTAGGTGAAAAAGCCTTTAATTTAAATATAAATGATAGAAGTCAAAGCAGAATGATGAAAATGCACTTTAACCATATTTGGTAAAGGGTAAATGTTTGTTAAATAAGCATAGTAATTATAATTGTCCAGAAGAACTACAAAATGCAAAGTAATATTTTTTTTTCCATTGTTTTTCTCCGTGTGTGCTCTTTAAAGTGTTAAGATGGAAAGGTAGACTACGGATCAACGCACATACACCAGACTCAAATGAAGGCTTAAATGAATATGTGTAACAGCTCACTAGCCAAAGTTTTCCCTGCAGAGCTCTTTGGGCCTTCCTCAGGCTGTCTGCAGAGTCCGAAACAACCTTTCATTCACATATGTGGCTTTCAAACCATTTGTCTCTTTTGTTCAGATTTAGTCAGCTGATCTGGGCTAAAATGGGCACACTGTGATGCAGTGGTGGACTGGGCATTGGGAGAACTGGGACTTTTCCCTGTGGGCAGGTCGCGAAATGGGGCCGCCGCGTTATGCAGAACGTGCCACAAAATGGCACCGCGATATGCGGAAGGGGGCAGTGATATGCAAAAAAGGACATGGACTCTTTTTATAGATTAGAAAGTTACTGAAGCTCAGAACCGCTCTAGTTCTGCTGCGGGCTAATGAAGAAGCAATGCAAAAATCAGGGGAAATGGGCCCCTTTTTCTGAATACTTGATTGTGACTTGTCAATCGCAGCATTCTGCAGTCAAAGATTTTGTGTACAACAAAACTGTATACCAGGGGTCGGCAACCATTTTGACATGGAGTGGCATTTTTTTCCTGGTCTATGGCCGTAACCGAAAGTGAAGCGCTGCCGGCTCGTGATGCGCGAATGGCTTGCACGCGCTGCACAAGTCTGTTGGGTATTCTGCAGTCTCGTCACAATTTAACTTTTTGTTTAGCCTCCCATTCAGCTGATGAAAACACGCTGCGTGATCATGAGGATCACATCAAGATGTTGATTGGAATGTGCGGAATTTATATAAATAAAATAGTCTACTTCTCTCTCGCTGTTGCTGACGTGCCAGTGATTACCCCGTGCCATAGTTTGCCGACTCCTGCTGTATACTAATTGACTGTTGTCCCTGGCAACCAATTTCATACATAGCTGTATTTCATGTCTATTGCATCACTCCACACTCTCTATTCAAATAATAAAATAATTTAGACTTAGTACTTAGCTTTGTAATAAGCGGGATAATGTACAGTCAGCTGGTCATTATGACAAAATAAACCCCTTCAGGGTAAACCAAGTACCCTGACCACCCTATCTGGGTTTATGACTGACTGACAGTACATTTCCCTTTACAAGACATCTGTGCTTAGCAATATGCACTGGTCTTGTATTACCTTAAAGAAAATGATTCAAATAGTTTGAAATCTTCCCAAAATTAAGAAGAGAGAGAGAGAGAGAGAGAACAAGCAGAACCTACACATTCAAGTTATTTTATTTCAAAATGGATCTAATTAGGCCCAAAACATACTGTTTGTGAGTTCATGTGTTATTGCATTTCCAAATGTTTCAGTATCCCGTTCATAATGCAACGCATGTGTGTTGCATTCTCAGTGTTGCCACACATTAGCGGGACTGCCAGTGCTGGGTAGTAATGGATTACATAATCAAATTAGAAACATTTACTAATTATGCTCCTAAATTTTAAAAGAACGGTCTGAGCCAGAAATATGTGCGGTAGGCCTAACCAGGTAGAACTACATACATTGCAGAAAGTGTGCTCCTGTTCCTAATTTGACCACATGCAAAAATAACTTGACTTTCAAAGAAGCACATGGGGAAATAACTGAGCAATGCGGTCGTTGCCTTACAAAAATTATATCTTGAAAAAGACTCCACATCCTGTCTATATTTGTATATCTGTATACAGTACATGTTCTCTAAAGTATATAAAAAATGTAAGTATAATCTAGCCATGTGATTTAGCTTCTAAATTAATGCACAAGTAAAGGCAAAACTGTTTGTATTATCACCCCGCACAAAAAATGATGTATTTCAAACAAGCCCTCGTCCACCTGTCCATAATTCTAGACACTCTTCTGTAAAAACACGTTGCAATAAAACATTCAGGATCAGAATTCACTGTCTCTCCAGGACAAATTTTACCCTAACTAAAACATCAGAGCACAGGAATGAGCCTTTTAACATCATGGCTAATGTGTTACGAATTATGCTCGTGTTGAATTGTAAAATGTGTTAGATAAAACAATTATCATGATGTATAGCCCAAAATACACAAAAGGCAATATGTAATAAATATATTGCACTAGTGTGTGGATTCAACACTATTACAAGTTCTGAAAGTTTGACAAAAATCATTTTGCTATGTGGAGAGCACATAGCAAAATGATTTTGTTAACATGCCACCTGGGATTCACTAATAAACAATACATAAAGGTATAAGTTGATCAGCACTGATCTGGTAGAACTGGTCTGTCATATGTGACATCAGCTGTCACTATTGCTTATTAAAGCAAGCATAACATTGGTCTGTATGAAGGGTTTTTAAAACCTTAAATTATTTGCAGGCTGGTTTGTCCATGCTTACATTCATATCTACCAGGTTATCTCGATAAACACACATTATTCACAGTTTAACAATCAATTAACAATGTTTATGCTATGATATATACGGTTACATATAAAGGATAACTACAAGAAATAATGACATATTTCCCATTTGTGTGAGGTCACTTAAGATACATTTATTGACATAAGATTGTTCCATCAAACATACAGTACTTCCATCAAACAGGTAAGAGATGTGGTTTAAAGTTAGCATACAATGAGCAGTTAAAAATTTCCGTGCCACCCCTAAATGCAGGACCAACACAGAAAACCTCATTCCTGACATCCAACTGTGCAACTCAGGTCAGACTGGTCAAGAACTTATTTAGCACTATATTTACTCAATTTCACACAAAACTAAAAAATAAAAATTATTTTAAATGGTAGATAGCAGTTTCTTCAGATTTCTGCTTAGTCATCAAATTTTAGTAATTTATTCGTACATGAAGAAATTGTTAAAATAGGAAGGAAATAACAGTACACACAGTAGTCCAGCAACCATGGATGGCATGTCCACATTAGCAATCATATATATATATGTATATATATATATACACTACCAGTCAAAAGTTTTGAAACACTTACTCATTCTTTATTATATATATATATATATATATTTCACATTTAGAATAATAGTAAAGTCATCAAAACTATGGAATAACAAAAATGGAACTATGGGAATTATGTTGTGACTAAACAAAATCCAAAATAAATCAAAACTGTGTTATATTTTAGCATCTTCAAAGTAGTCACCCTTTGCCTAGAATTTGCAGACATGTACTCTTGACATTTTCTCAACCAACTTCTAGAAGTATCACCCTGGGATGCTTTTTAAACAGTATTGAAGGAGTTCCCATCTATGTTGGGAACTTATTGGCTGCTTTTCTTTATTATTTGGTCCAAGTCATCAATTTCAAAAACTTTTTTTTTTAATAAGATTTTAGTTTTATAATTAAATTAATTAATATGGTGGCACAATTATATTTTTGTCTACAAAACTAATTTCAAACATTTAAGCATATGCTTTCAGATCAAAAGATTTTTAAGATCATGAGAAACATTTCAGTCAAGTGTTTCAAAACTTTTGACCGGTAGTGTGTATATATATATATATATATATACACACACACATACAGTTGAAGTCAGAAGTTTACATACACCTTAGCCAAATACATTAATCGTAGAAAACATTCCCTGTCTCAGGTCAGTTAGGAACACTATTTTAAGAATGTGAAATGTCAGAATAATAGTAGAGAGAATTATTTATTTCAGCTTTTAATTCTTTCATCACATTCCCAGTGGGTCAGTAGTTTACATACACTTTGTTAGTATTTGGTAGCATTGCCTTTAAGTTGTTTAACTTGGGTCAAATGTTTTGGGTAGCCTTCCACAAGCTTCTTACAATAATTTGCTGGAATTTTGGCCCATTCCTCCAGACAGAACTGGTGTAGCTGAGTCAGGTTTGTAGGCCTCCTTGCTCGCACAGGCTTTTTTAGTTCTGCCCACAAATTTTATATCGGATTGAGGTCAGAGCTTTGTGATGGCCACTCCAATACCTTGACCTTGTTGTCCTTCAGCCATTTTGCCACAACTTTGGAGGTATGCTTGGGGTCATTGTCCATTTGGAAGACCCATTTGCGACTGAGCTTTAACTTCCTGGCTGAAGTCTTGAGATGTTGCTTCAATATATCCACATAATTTTCCTTCCTCATGATGCCATCTATTTTGTGAAGTGCACCTGTCACTCCTGCAGCAAAGCACCCCCACAACATGATGCTGCCACCCCCATGCTTCATGGTTGGGATGGTGTTCTTCAGTTTGTAAGCCTCACCCTGGTCACCGATGGTCATTATGGCCAAAAAGTTCAATTTTTGTTTCATCAGACCAGAATGTAAGATCTTTGTCCCCATGTGCACTTACAAACTGTAGTCTGGCTTTTTTTTATGGTGGTTTTGGAGCAGTGGCTTCTTCCTTGCTGAGCAGCCTTTCAGGTTATGTCGATATACGACTCATTTTACTGTGGATATAGATACTTGTCTACCTGTTTACTCCAGCATCTTCACAAGCTGCTGTTGTTCTGGGATTGATTTGCACTTTTCGTACCAAACTACGTTCATCACTAGGAGACCGAATGCGTCTCCTTCCTGAGCAGTATGATGGCTGCGTGGTCACATGGTGTTTATACTTGGTACTATTGTTTGTACAGATGAACGTGGTACCTTCAGGTGTGTGTGTGGGGGGGGGGGGGGGTTTGCTGTCCTTTTCTGCATATCGCAGCGCCGTTTTGTGGCCCATTCTGCATAATGCGGTGGCCTATTTCAGCTTATCGCGGCCCATTCGGCCCCGTTTCGTGGCCGGCCCACCGGGAAAACCCGGTTCCTGGCTCTCCCGATGGTCCTGACTTCAACCAAGTGTATGTAAACTTCTGACTTCAACTGTATGTATGTATGTATATAATATATATATAAATCATGCACTTTTTTTATATCTTTCTCAGCAAAGGAACACAAATAAATGTTTAGATTAATGACAAAAATCATATAGTGTGTACATTTTATAAATTTTTTCTAGGTACAAATTCAGTGAAGTGCCTCAGGGACTAAATGCTTGGTATAACTTAGTAAGCAGGCATCCTTTTTAGGGTAAATATTATTTTAATTCATTATAACAGACATATCCATTATCAACATTTCATTTTAGTTAACCACTACTTTAAAAAGGCTGGGGGACTGAAATATTACAGAATTAAAGAAATTACCCACTAATGAAAAATTATTTTCACCATGTCCAGGTGAACCATTTAGTTTCTCAAGAGGAATGTGGGCTGTCAATCACTGGTGCGTCATTAATTGAGCATAATCCTCTGTGTATAATTAAATCATCTCTCTGTCGCCATGCACATTTTTACTGTGCTCCCATATATATATTTAATTTGCACCGGCATGGTCATAACAAAGAGTAAGATTAATCTTAAAGTAAAAACATGCAGTGTATTAATTTTTTCTCAGTTCACATTACAGTGAACGCCTCAGATGTTTGAGAAATTACATCATTAAACATAACATTTAAAAACAAATAAAAGAATTAGGACCTGAGGATTGTGCATGAGAGAAGTACATACTTGGCAACCAATTTTTATACATGACATGGGGATTTAAACGGTTTTGCAGCCAACATTAATCTATGAATTGGTAGCTAATATTCAGTATTGTGCTTTAATAGCAAACTGTACATTTCTCACTAAAAGCATTATCATCCTGAAAAGGTTAGGTATTTGTAAAAAAATTTTCAGCAATTAGCAAAATCCTCCTGTTTTTGCCCAATTTAGTTCTTTACAATGCAAATGGGGATGCAGTTTCAGTACCCCATTTGAAACAGTCAAATAACCTAAATGATTTTCAACAGCCTACTCAATACAGAAATAGGCTGTTTTCTCACTTACAGGAATATTCCAGGTTCAATACAAGTTAAGCTCAATCGACAGTATTTGTGTCATGATGTTGATTACCACAAAAAAATTATTTCGACTTGCCCCTCCTTTTCTTTAAAAAGGCAAAAATCTGTGTTACAGTGAGGCACTTACAATGTATGTATGTGTGATAAAATCCCTTAAAAACCTTTTCTCTTTACATTTATAAAGAATTTTACAACTTTGTTGCCATGACGAGAAAACGCCATGAACCATAAAACGATGATTTATACAACTTTACAGCTCAAATAATACACAAGTTTTAACAGAAGAATTAATGCAAGTGTTTTTATAAAATTATAAGCTTCACATTTCTGCCTTTAATCCCTCTAAAGCTTGGCCCCATTCACTTCCATTGTAAGTGACTCACTGTAACACAGATTTTCGCTCTTTTTAAAGAAAATAAGGAACTAGTCGAAAGAAAGAATTTTGTGTGTACTAATCAACATTATGTCATAAATGCTGTCCATTGCGCTTCACTTGCATTGAACCAGGAATATTCCCAAATGCACATGTGGGGGGAAAAATAAATACATCACAGTACACACAAATGAGTCATTTATTGGAAACAAATTATCTCAAGATAGTCTTAGTTACGTTAAAACAGCATATAAACAAACCATTCAAACAGACGTACAGAGCCTTGCTTCATAAAATATGTTCTGTTGCCTTTTTATAGCGTTTCAATTCTACCGGTATTGTATTACTTTTGTATATCGATCACCTTCATGTCCCTTTAAAAAAAACAAAAAACATCTAGAACATAAACATCTACATTTAAAGCATTGGATAAATCCTCAATCTGATCCAACCTCTTTCTGATCCTCTTTTTTTCCCCACTCTTACCAATGTGCGATCCGTCTTGTGATTATATCGCGTTTATCCGTTTCAAAGCTGAAGATATCGCACGCGGATAAATAAGTAACATTTATTTCACTTCGCCGTGATGTCCGAGTGTAGCTCCGGGGCCATTGAGAGTAAGAGCGCCTTGAAACGGTCCCTTCTTATCTGTTTTCATCTTCCAGTTCTGGGACGCCTTGAAACCGCAGATCCAGTTATTATTTTTTTCTTCAGATAGCCCGATGCGGACTGGCGAGCAGCCAATCAGAGTATTGTTTACACTCCGCAACTCGCCAACCAATCAAATCCTTCCTTGACAGGATTGTCCTTTACAAAACGTGTTCATAACTGTAGTCTACCTCAGACAGTATTAAATAAACTATTTTATACAGTCGTTTTACTTAAATAAACTACCTTTATACAGGTGCATACGAGTCGTTGTGTTTAGAAAGCATATGATAATATTAAACGGCAATAAACAAAACCTGTATATAATTTAATACAATGTTTTGATTTTTTTATTAAACGCAAAACGCACCATACTTACTTGTGATAAGGGGGGCAAAAAGGGTTCGACACCGTTATAAATCCGTCTTGCTCTTAACCTTTTCGACATTGTTAAGGATAGTTGCAACATACACCTGTGAAGAATGTTCCAGGTCGGAATCCTGATCTCGTTTTCCCAAAGGAATTACTGACAAAAGCACAAGCAATCCGATGCCATCCTTTAGAACTCCGATTGAATTTGCCGCTCGCCTCACTGTTCTAGAGAGACATCTCCATGTCGAAGTTCTATTGGTCACTGGTTTAAACCAATCAGAGTGTGGAGTGTCCTTGGGCGAGTGACGCCAGCTTATTATTATTCGTGAAACTAACCAATGAGCGTTTGTGTTTACTGTCTCTGAGTTGAGAGGCACGAGCGGCGCT
This sequence comes from Myxocyprinus asiaticus, assembly GCF_019703515.2. NCBI lineage: Eukaryota > Metazoa > Chordata > Actinopteri > Cypriniformes > Catostomidae > Myxocyprinus > Myxocyprinus asiaticus. Next base: position 46,210,790 of record NC_059357.1, on the reverse strand, counting down.
CGGCAAGAGAAGCGCCGTTTGGAGACTCGATCCGTGACTTCAGTGGCGTCCCGTAGAAGCCCGAGATCGGCGAGCGACAACCACACAAGGGAACACTTGGACTAAACCGTTGAAATATGCTTTTTAAAAGAAGCGACATATTTGATCTGAATATCTTTCTTTAATTCTAATAAATATATATATATATATATATTTATTTATTTTTATGCAAGGATATAACAAACCAGTAAGTAATTCATTAATTTTATTGTCATGATGTGAATTTATGTAATTAAAATTATAATAATAATAAAATACTTTAAAAAATAAGGTTGATGACAGAAACAACACAAACAAATACAAATGTCAAAAATGGAGCTGAAATTGAATAAATTAATTAATAAGGATGTATAGTCACCGTGCAATAGCCCGCATATCCGCTTCATTTAACCATTCATATATATATATATATATATATATATATATATATATATATATATATATATATATATATATATTTCCAAGGTATTTAGCCATTAAGAAATTTGTCTTTAAATACATATTTTAAAGTTGAACCTGGTACGGCCTGGTTCAGCTAGCTACTTAAATTACCAATACACTTTCATGAAATCTGTAACGGCGTACATATGTAGATTGCATTTGAAAATTGATTGTATACATATAGCAGTGTTAGCGCTATTCCGGTCAATAACTTTTATTAAAACTGCAATTTAAATATGATTGTCTGATGTTTAATTTGGGGGAATCTTTTATCGCAGTCGATCATTTGAAAAATAAAAATGAACGTGCTTCATCTAAATTTCCAATTGTCATTTATGATTACATTAAGTGGTAGCATTGATCAGTTCTTGTTTGTTATGATCAATTCCGATTAATTCTAATTCATTTCAAATCGGCAGGAAAAGGGCTCTTTTCGCTGCTGTTGTCCGGTTAGCGCGTTCTCACTCCCGAATAACTTTGCCGACATCCAGCCTATGAAAATAATGTGATTTGTCTTTGTGATTCTCTGTTTTCGATGAACACAAGATAGCCAGTTGAGTTATGGCTTTTGCTCGCTTCGGTATATAAAGACCAAGGCATTTTACTTCATGCATTGTCATGCACGCGACAACAACAATTGCTTTCTTTGCCTCAAGATTATGCAAATATTGACAGCATTCTTGTTTTACCGCTGTCGGTGTAAAGCATTGAAACATTCAGTTGCATGTAAATGCTTGCATGAAAACAAAGCATGGAGTTTGGGATTGCGTGTTTGTGAGCTCGAAATGGACGGCTTGTTTGGAGTGTTGTGGCTGTACGTTAATGGCTTCCTCACGGGGAGACAAAAGCTGCTTGCTGTAAGGCCACCTCGGCTTGTATGCATGGCCTTCTACAATATCATTCGATTGAAATGGGACATACTGAATTTATTTTATGCGTACATTTCGTGAAAATGCTATATTTTATTCCAGTTCGCGCAGAAATGGGTGGAAATGGTTGAAATCTTAATCTTTTATCTAATGACAGTTTCTCTAATATGGGCTAGTATAAACCAGAGGCAGCACAAAAGCTTTTAATCCCAGTGGAAGTGAACTGATGGTCTGTTTATTCAGATGAAATACATTTATAGTATGTGAAACATTTTTTTTTTGGTTTAATAACTTAATAATTAAATAACATGAATCTTAAAATATTTGTTTTTGATTGCATTCATCAAATACACCTATAACAAATTCGAAACATGTATTTCTTCCCCTAATGCACACTCTAAAAACACTACTCTATCAGATGTTAATGGATTGTAAAGGGATCGCTGTCTACAACAAAAGGAACCAACAAATGGGAATATAATTCTAGATATCCAAATGTATAGTATAGTGTTGCTTTTTTATGTTTGTCATCATATGTTTGTATATCTGTGTTGGAAAAGGTGTGCATGTATCAGGTACTTTTCATATTCACCGAGAATCTCTAAGGCCTATTCAATCTCTACCATCTCTGGCCTTTTCACACCAATTCAGAATGAATGTAGGTCGGGTTTATATTGCATATGTCTTTCTCATTGTCGAACATTTAGAGCACCGTAGCCGCTCCATGTTAGCTGTGGTGAGATTATAACGTGTCTTCTTTCTTCTTTGTAGAAAAGATGATTGTGAACGTCAGCGTGAGCAGGAGAGGAGAGCTTTCCACTAAAATCTACACCCCATACGGATTACAGTACATACATTTAATCTGATTTCCGCTCGATTTTTGGATTATATCGGCTATATTCTTCGGGATGGAGGGCCGTGATTTCTCCGCTCCAGCGCACCTCCTTTCAGAGCGGGCCACTCTGGTGCATCGCGCCGCCTCTCGCATCTCCTCCAGCGGCCACGGCTCTGTTCAACACCCGCCTCATTTTCCACCCGGGAAATATTATCCATCGCATTTACCAATGGCGGCGCATTCAGGTTTGTTGCGTTTCTCCCTCATACAGTGTGATTGTCGATAGCCTACGTGTTTATGTATGGATACCCTTTAAGATCTACGATATTATTTGTTGTGCTTTTGTGTTTTCGTCTTTGCAGAAGATTAGGCTGAAAATCATTGTTTCCAAATGAGCAAAAGCGTGTAGGTATAAATATGCTCGAACGAGAATCTACCAAATCCTTTTATGAGGAGATTGTTTTTATAGCAGCTAATGTTATCTATAATGCATTGTAAAATTAGTGTTAATTTTGCAAATTGCGTTTTCAAATTACGGTTTGAGAATAGGCTTACTGTATATATTTGATGATGTCTTTTGGGTTTATTTATTTATTATTTTTATTTTTTTATTTTTGTGTGTGTGGGTGTGTGCCAGAATGTAAATTACATCGGTTAAATCTATTTAAAGAAGTTTTTTTTTTTTTTTTTTTTTTTTTTTTTTTTTTTTTTACGTCTTTTGAAGTAGGCCTACTTTAATTTTTTTTTTTTTTTGTCTATTACAGTTTGACCAGACGTTTACAGTATTAATATAGACATGAAGAACTTAGCTGTTAAGACCCATACAGAAATATGATACATATATTTAAAACTATAGTTCATATTTTAAGCATATATGCACATATTCACATTCCACTAGTGTTTGGGAAAAATATTTTACATATAAGCCATTATGTAGTATCTTGAAAAATATGTTGCCTTTATGTAAAATATGTGACTTTTTGATATCTTTTTGAAAACATATATGAATATATATTTCATATGTGTTTTGCATATATTAGATTTCTGGCAATACATGACAAGTAATTCACAGGCAACAGAAAATTATACATTTGAAACCAATTAATAAAAGTTTTTTTTTATTTTTTATTTATTTATTTTTTTGCACAGTTTAGGCCTTAATGTTCCCAAGCACATTACTACCATTTTCAGATTTTTGGTGGTAGATGTAAATTGAAATCCATCAAATTTTGTTATCAAAATCATGATTAATCTAGATCTGTATGATTAATATACCAAAATACAGCCTACTTATAAAAGGATTTGATCTTTATTTGTTGAAATGTTTAAGAAAAAAAACAAGAAAAAAAAAAAGAAAAAAACCATATGTCTTGAATATCTAGAATTTATTAAAAATAAATAGTTAGGCTAATGTAAGCTGTAGGGTACAGGTGTGCTGTTAACCAGATATGGCATTTGTTTCAGTGGTGCCACTATGCAGACTGGCCCTTAACTGTCATCACTCCTCAGTATGTGAGACAGGTGAGCGACTGTATTGTGCCTAGAAATAAAATTCACCTACCTCAGTGTTTTATAGCTTTGTCTGGAATATTACTGTCTCAGCCATGTCTCCTGCTTGATTCATGTAGTGGCTTTCAACTAGTGTATTATTACCACCACCATCACTACACCTTTCTTTTAGACCAGGATAGAATGGCATAGAGCAACTGAGCTTGATAAAAGCACAGGTTTCCAAAAGGCTGTTGCTATCTAGAAGGAAGAAAAGATTTTGAACCAAGCATATTAGTGATACACTGATATAATCTAAGGTAACAAACTTCTGTTTAATGAAATATTTAGCTCTAAAAGTGTGCTTGTGCTATCTTTCTGTTTTCTTTGTGCTTTTGATATTTTGTTATCTAATCCAGTGGCATACATTCATATGACTTGACATATTTTAGCTTCCAAATATTTTCGGGGCCATTATATATAAATAAATCGGCCATCAGCCACATTACTAAAATATTTGTCAACCACAAATGTATATGAAGTAACTTCATTAAACAAAAAACACAGTTTATTTAATCAAGGCAAAGCTAAGAAAAGCACCATGGTCATGCAAACCACGCTGGACAGTCACCAAGCCAGTTTTGAATGGATCGGTCAATAGCATCCAAGATGTAAAATGTGTGAATACTGTATTAGTGGACGTCTCTTTGCTCTGTCCCCTCAGGGACTCACCTCCCTCACAGCTTTGCATTTATTCTTTTCAAAGAACATGAATATTTCAGGGAACTGATGTAGAACTGCAGAGATGCAGGTTTGGATCCTTGCTCCGTGAAAGACCCTCTGTGATGTCTTTCAGTATTTTTATTATTCAGGCCCCTGTCACCATGCTTCCTCAGCAATGTTCCTAAAAGACTTATGAAATGTACACATTTCTGAGAAAACTCTAAATTTCACTTCTCACTCGGATATTTTGGTCTTTCCTCTTGGATTGATTATGCTTGTGCGGGGGTTGAAGTTGCACTTTTGTGCTCACATTGGGTTAATTTCTATGGAGCCCCTTAGAGGACATGGAGGGAATACATTTTTCTTGAAATAAGTAATAGCTTTATCCATCGCTTACGAAAATTAACTATGGTTTTACTACAGTAACCATATTTTAACCAAGATATTTCGAGGTAAAACCATTGTAATAATACAGAAAAACGTAATCCTTTGGCCAAAAAAACAAAACAAAAAACAACAACAACTGGTTACTAAATTTTTTTATAGTAACTCCATGGTAAATTTGTGTATTAAAAAAAGGATGGTTTTTAAACAAATTTTTTCCACCAGAAAAGGGCCCTCACTATAGTAAACCTACACTAACCATGTAGTTACCATTGTTTTTGGTTTTACTACAAATACCACATTTAAACAATATTTACTGTAGCAATACCACGGTTAATTTTTTGAAGTGATGGATAAAGGTTTTGCAAGGAAACCCAAAATAATTGCGAGGGAACGCAAAACTTAATGCAAGTGAATGCAAACTATTGCGAGAGCATGCACATTATTGCAAGGGAATGCAAAACTTGTTGCGAAGGAACGCAAAACTTGCAAAGCAATTTAAAAAAAGAGAATGGCAAACTTATTGCTAGGGAACGGAAAACTTATTGCGATGGAACACAAATGATTGCAAGGAAGGCAAAACATATTGCAAGGGGATGCAACCTATTGCAAAGTAATTAAAAACTTTTTGTGAAAGAACGCCAAAATTATTGCTAAGGAACGCAAACTATTGCGAGGGAATGGAAAGCTTGTTACGATGGAATGCATATTATTGCAAGTGAAGGCAAAACTTGCTGCAAAGGAATGTCAAATTTTTATAAAAGCGTTGCAAAACTTATTGCAAAAGAAAGCAAACTTCTGCCAGGGAATGAAAACCGTAATGCGAGGGGACGCAAATTATTGCAAGGGAACGCGGAACTTATTGCGAAGGAACACAACTTTTTGCGAGAGAATGAAAACATATTGCAAGGGAATGCAAACTATTGTGAGGGAATGCAAAATATTTTGTAAGGGTATGCAAAACTATTTCAGAATATAAATTCCCTTCCTGTCCTTCAAGGGGCTCAGTAAATGCAATTCCTAACTTACCTGTTACAGAAACCATAAACTTAAAGGTAAATCTCTTTGCCAATTTCAGCATCAAACGGTTTAGCAAAAAACATGGTTTCCCAAAATATAATCATAACCAGATATAATTTTCCATTATTGTTTATTTATTTATTTTTTTACTTGGGGGGGGGGAATAAATAAAAAAATGTTAGTAATATTTTAGGAATTAAACTTTTGATTTCTTATTACATTTTAAAATTATAATGCATTGTCATGTGTAATGTTTATTATAGAGGCTTGATGTTGCAGTACACATTTGGTCTCCATTTCCTTGCAAACCCTTGATTTAACTGTTCTTCGGTTCATGTCTTGTTTGGGGGGGGGTTTGATGTGGCTTCCTTCCTGCAATCCCCCAACACACACAAACCAGGACCATTGTTTCTGCAGCATTGTGTGTGTTTTACAGCATGTTGCTGAAAGATAAAAACACACCCTCCCTCCTCTTTAATTGTCTTGGAGGGGCAGAATGTCCCAGTGTGTCCCTCCATTCCTATATCCTGCCTGGATATCCCAGCAACCCCTCTGTTTACAGGTTAACCCTGCTGGGTGACTCTTCCTCTTTTGTTGTGTTTTTCAGAGGGAAACATTAATCTATACTGAGAGATTTTATTAGAGCTGATTGTGTGAATCTCTCAGAAGGGTTATGGGGGTGTGAATGCAGACACAGGTATTAAGTGGTGTTATGAAAGTGTGTTTGGTGTTTATGGCCGACCTGATGAAGGGGTTTGTAGGGAGATGTGAGATCTGCTGGTCGTAAAGTCTCTCTCACGTCCACACAATTTGAAATAGCAGTTTTAGGGCCCACATTAAGGGCTTTAATGATATTGTCAGTACTGCTTTCTATTCTGTCTTGCTTTAAAGTCAACATGAAATAAAAACTGACCCCATTAACGTACCCCACCTAACTCTTATTTACTTCATACCATGTGACCCACATTTGGTTTTCGACAATTTTCGCATGAAGCCACATTGTCTACATTTACATGCCCTTAAGAAAACAGTTCATTTCAGGGTTTTGCAGAAAGCGGTGTTCTGAAATGTCATGTAAATGAGAACGGCGATTTCTTATGCCATTTAAGGGATTAAGAGAAAACTAGGTTTTTCCTCAAATATGGTTTATGTGGTCATGTAAACACATAAACGGTGTTCTGATAGGTGTTTGAAGAGTGCGCATGTGCATGAACAGACTAAGTAACAAATGTCATAGGATCGAGCCCAACAACAAGTCAACAAAGTGGAAAAATTCAACATTTTTCAGACTACAGTGGGAAAAGCACATGCACTATAAACTATACCCATTTATACACACCAGTGTAAAATATTGACGGTCCATCATGTTTGCATATATGTGTTTGTACATTGGGGGAATCCTAGAGTTTTATGTATTGCATTGCAGCACAATGCCGTTGCAGGTTGCAATGCAAAGTTAAGGAAACAAACACAGCAACAACTTTAGAATATCTGGAAATAAAGCGAAGCAACGGAGAATAAAATAGTGAAGTCTTTCTCAGATGCCATGTTTGTTATTGTACACAGCGGAAGGGAAGGAGAACACAGGAAAGCGGGTTTTCCAGGCTCAGGTAAGACTTTTAATCAGCCATTTCAGTGCTTTACAACTTCACAAACTCATCAGCTTCACAGGCACATAGTCACTTAAACACATCAGCTTCACAGGCACGTAGTTACTTAAACACATCAGTTTCACAAACACAATAGATTAAACGCAACAGCTTCAGAAGCACTGTGGCCTTCCTTGTGCCAGACTCTCTCTCTCCTCTGCTGGTGGCATGACTGCTTATATGCCACTCTCCCCATGCTCACTGGAATTAGAGACAGGTGTTAAACATAATCTAGCTCAGGTGCAATCGCCCTTATTGCTTTCTCTCTCTCCAGTGGACGCTTGACCATGCCCCCACTGCCACATATCCCCACCGCCCGACTCAGGCCGGGGAGACATCCGGCCTGTCTACCACTCCCCCCATTTCTGGAAAGGAAGTCGGCGACAGCCATCTGCGCTCCCGGTCTATGGACCACCTTGAACTTAAACGGCTGTAGAGCCAGATACCAACGGGTGATCCACGTGTTGGTATCTTTCATGCGGTGGAGCCATTGGAGTGGGGTGTGATCTTAGCAGAGGGTGAAGGTCCTCCCCAACAGGTAGTACAGGAGAGTGAGGAACGCCCACTTGATAGCGAAACAATCCATTTCCACGGTGCTGTACTTGTCTCCCTCAGCGAGAGCTTGCGGCTAATGTACAGCACCGGGCGCTCCTCCCCCTCCACCACCTGCGAGAGTACGGCCCCCAGCCAACGTCACAGGGACTGCCTCCCTCCACAATTTCAGGAGGTTGAGGTGATATATTTGACATGTGCCCCCTCTATCGGTTCGCTTAACCTCATAATCGAGATCCCCCACTCGTCGTGTGACATCAAAGGGTTCTTGCCACTTGGCGAGTAATTTGGAGCTTGATGTGGGGAGTAATACAAGTACCTTATCTCCCGGTGCAAATTCCCTTAGCCGAGTTCCCCTGTTATACAGTCGGCTCTGTCGTTCTTGAGCTTGGAGCAAATTCTCCTGTGTTAGTTGCCCCAAGGTGTGGAGTTTTGCTCTAAGATCAAGAACGTACTGAATTTCATTCTTACTGTTTGAAGGTCCCTCCTCCCAAGCTTCGCGTACAACATCAAGCATGCCGCGTGGCCATCGCCCAACTCTCGCACCGTGAATAACGGGATCAAGCCATTTGTCCCAATTTCTAGCATTCTCGTGCACAAACTTACGAATCATATTTCTAAATTCAGGCCAGTTAGTCCCCAAAATCAGCAGATGGGTGAGGCGGGAACTAACCGCTTCCTCCACTCTATGTTTTGTCCCCCGAAATTTAATCACAAGGGTCACCACAGGGTAGTTGTGAATATCCCCATGCACACACTTCACCCTCACTGTTTTAGCTGTGCCCAAAGCCTCGTGTTGAACCAAGTGTTGGTGGATAGTAGTTTGATTACAACCCGTGTCCAACAATGCTTGGTGAGTACACCCCTTGACACTTACCGGTATCTGGTACACTCCGGCCCGGTCGGGGGCAGCCTGCGGAGTGTCGGGGATCCAGACCACCGTCCCCAGCTCCATCACAGGCACGGGCAGTTCTGAATTTACCGATGTCACGGTCTGTCACGTCCATGTGTTTACAAGTGACAGCAAATTCTGCTGTAACTGGGTATTGCTGAAGCCTATAGACCTGTTCTATGTTTAATAGTATGTAAAAGACCCATATTTTTGTCCCATATTTTCAGGCTCATAAGTTGTAGTTTACTGTAGTTTTATATGGCAAACCGTACTTCTGATTAAGATGTAAAATGTAAATATTTTAAATTGGTTTAAATTGTTAGATCTCCTGGAATTTCTTTTTTTCTCTTCATTTGTTTTTCAGATATGCTCTAATTCATACAGTATAAAGACACATTTATACAGTATAAAGACACAATAGACTACTAATACATGCTTATTCTGTGCATTGTGTACTTTTTTGTGTCAAATCACATTCATTTTATCCATCAACAGCGCACGGTCACTTTGAGCGTGAGCAGCGCAGCAAAAATAGACTCGTAGCCGAAACCTGCACTGCAGCTCACGCTACGCTCTGATGCGCTGCTGACACTTCCGATGTGAATGCTCTAATCTGTTGTTATGGACGACGAAAAAAAAATACACTTTGCTTACGCTGCCGATCACACTTGCTATGTGAAACGGCCGTTACTCAGTAAATATTGATCCATGACATTTAATATTTTGGATTTCATCATCTTTTATTTTTATCTTCAGAAAATCTAAAATTCCAGCTGGGGAAGCATGTTGGTTGATTTGACATGGAGTAACCCTGTAATAAATCTAATACAGGCCGATGCTAAAACATAATAACTGCAAAAGCCTTTTTTTTCTATTTAATTTTTTTTTAAAGAGGCGTTTGGTTACCTGACCGTTGAATAAGGATTGAGGGGTCATATGAGGTTTGATGTTTTGGTATGTGTGTGGGTCTGTTGAGGACATGACCAGAGAGCAGACGTGATGTCACTGGCTCTTCTATAGCAACCCCAACCAGACAGAAAGCAACACCTGACTGACTGTACCGCCACTTTTTCCTCACCTTTTACAAGAAACCACAAACTGGTCTAAGATCAGTGTTTAAAGGCCTCTCTCAACAATTTTGATGATGTCAGAAAGCATCCCCAAATTATACATATGCTTGATATTTAAGTATATATGCCTTTTGTGCTTATTATTGACCTGGCCAACAGCTGTCCGCTGTGCTGGGGAAGATTTAGCTTTAGGCTTTTCTGATCGCTCGGAGTGTGTGTATTTAAAATATATGCATGTTCAATATACATGCATCACAATACATTTATTAAATAACATTAATTGTAAAAATTCCCACCACAGTGTCATTTCCAGCACATTTCAGATTGTGTTTAAATCACAATAAATGTCACTAAAAAAATTCAGTGCAGTAAATGTTGCTGATGGAAATAAAATTTAAAAAAGTAAAATTGCAGACTCCTTTATCTTGTTAAAGATAATATAATATCAACGTTTTATGTATCCTAAATATAATTAAATCATATTTTCATACTTTTGTGTGTGTGTGTGTGGTTTGCGCACACAAATTTGTCCCCAGAAGTTCCTTTGGTTAGATACAATTAGCTTTATATGAAAATATATGGCATATATAAACATAAAACAGAATTTTATTGTGTTTTTGGATAGCTAAGTAAATGTGTGAGTGTTTGTGTGTGTAGTGTGGCACTGTGCCATACAGCCGTGGCATCCCAAAAGACTGCAGGTCATGCGGGCACAGAAACCTTACACAAAGAAGACAAGCTGGGCGGGCAATGCCTTCCTGTATCACATAACCCACACCTCATATTAAAACTCTGCCGTGTGTGTTACACTTGAGCTGAGGAAGCTCACACTTCCCTCAAACTACTGCAGCACTCCAAAAAAAAAAAAAAAAAACATTCGACAACATGAGAAAAAGACATGTTTAGAGAACTAAAATCAGGAGAAAGGAACTCTCTCTCTCTCTCTCTCTCTGTCTGTCTATCCGTCTCTCATCAGGCAGCTGCAGGCCAACCACGTGCATCTGTGTTGAATGTGACAGCTGTCAGACATTATTAACAGCTCAAGCAGAAAATCCAGATTACTTATTTTTAATTTCAATTTTATTATTGTAATCTTTCAGAGAAAGCCATGTTATGCTTAGGGTTGAGGTGGGATATGTATGTGTTTGAGGGACGCCCTACAGCCATTACTGACCTCAATAATGTGGTGCCTCATGGAGAACCTTCTGGTGCTTTAATTATTATTATGATGATTATTAAAGCTGATGTAAGCTTTTCTTTTTTGGAAACATAAAATATCCCTACTACCTGACAGATATCAGTGAAATAAACAGGTGTTGTGTCTCTGTGACAGAATTTGCAAAGAGCAAAGAATTTTTTAGAGTTCGTTTTTAAAGCCAATCAGAAAACAAACCCATCCGGGTTGCGAATTTAAAAATGTAGGATGGAATTTATTTATTTATGAAGAAAGCCATACCTGATTGGACGAATCAGTAATATTTAATCAGGAAAGCGCTACCTGATTGGTCGGATAAACTATTACCCAACTCTAACCCTTCCCCTAAACCTAACACTAACCAATCAGATAGAGCTTTCCTCATAAATATGAGGCTTGAGTCTTCCCCTGCCATCCTGCGTTTCAGAAATTTGGTTCCAGTTGGATTACATGTTTTTACAGGGCAGAGTTTTGAAGTGTTGTTGAAATGGTGAAAATGAGCAAAAAAATTTGATCATTAATAGCATCTCAAAAGGGCGGTCACACTACACTTTGCATTCCAATCATTTTCTATTCAAATACAGGAGACTGGAACCTCATGTAAGGAAATTTCATACTGTGCTTCATTGTTTGGCAAACTCTAACCTGCGAATCGGTGGATGCGTGACCAAAAGATCTAAACATCACACGACTTCTTGGCTCAATTCAGAGAATACATATTTCAAAGCACAATTTGTGATGTATTATATACTTACATCAAAAGCCCTCCAGCGTGACGTTATATCCTGGTCAGTTGTGCTGTCTGAGAAATAATTAAGACAAAGCCTAGTGTGACCACCAATGGATGTTCTGGTTTTAACATATGCCAAGATCTATGGCTAGCATCTGTGACACAATATATTATGTCGATTACCACAGAAAACCATTTCGACCTGCTCCCCAACAAACCAAAAAAACCCCCACTTTCAATAGAAGTTTATGGGGCATCATATCTCATATTGCCCTTTTGACCTCCATTGTGAGTTAATTTTTGTCATTGCTTTTTTTCATTGGTCTTATTGTGAACCATTCACCATTACGTTGTTTTATGTAAAGTCTGTTTTCATAATCTCACATCAAATTGTAATAACGTGCTTCGCCTCTGAAATGACGTTTCTTTTCTGATGACGTAATCAGGGCAGGGCAGGGCAGGCGAGGACAAATAATATTAAACAATAATTTTATAGCTTACTTGTCATGATCAAATCAAATCCTGATTGACAAAATGTAGTCCAACGCAACTAATTCCAACTGAATATTTAGTTTCTGTTGGAAATAAGTCACATTACAGAAGTTCACTTGCATTGTGGATTGCAATAGTCATGCTGACTATTAATAATTATACAATTCTTAATACAGTTTGGGCTAGTTATGTATAAACTTTGTTTGCTATTCATAGGCAAGATACTCTTGTTGAGAGTATATAAGAATCTTGTTGTTTCTAACACAAAGCATTTCTGGTTGTGTTAGTCGCCAGAGCAACGGACAGCACTGATGCACTTGCACTGATCGAGAGTTGTACCATTAAATATACATGCTGCATTCTTCTCAAGGATGTTACAGCCCTTTTGTGTAAAAACAAAGATTAGCTCGAAATGCCATTTTAATGAGTCTCGAGGGATCCTGAACGCAGCTGCCTATATCTCAAACGCACAGTGTCTTGTTGCACTTGGAGTGAGTGTATAGAATGGCGTGATTTTAACTGATCTCCTCTCTCTGTTAAATGTCTTACAGACATTGTATGTCAATTCTTGGCATTTATGAATTATTGGGTTTTGTACCTGTCAGATAAGATGCTACATTGTCCTCACTATATTGCCTGTTTAATTTTACGAGGGGTATCTATTTACCATCTCAGAAATAAAAATATTATTTTACATTATTAATCCAGTTTTGTGTACAAATGTGTTAACTTTTCACTGTCCTATAAAATATGAGTCAAGACTGGAAATGGACTGGACTGGAAGGTCAAGTTCACCGAAAAAATAGCACTTTGGCTGAACTTGATTATATTGTGGGCAGTGGTTCTACGTGTTTGAAATGAGTTTTCTTGACTAAAAATTACTATGTAATCTCAACAAAAACACCGTGTAGAAAGAACCTAGTTGAATTGGGTAAACCCAACACATTTAGATGTGTCAATGTAACTCAAATTAATCTTTTTAATTTCTTTATGTACCAACTAGTGAAAGTGAATGTTAGCATGCTAAATACATGCTGGTTGGAAGCACTACAGTGAAGTTTGGTAACTATACTATGGTTTGCAGCATAGTATTTGCTCAGCTATCTGTCCTCATCGTTAGCTGAAGCTTCAGTCTTCACCATAATGGTAACCCCCAAAACTCCAACATAACGGAAACTCTTCTAAATCTTAACGTAACAAACATTAAACACTAACAAGTATCCCCCTTTATATTCATCTTGCACAAAAACACATAAAATAATGTTAAATCTTCCTATCGAGTCCCATTCAAATCATGCTGGGAAATGGAAATCCCCTGCCCAGTTTCATCAATGCTACATTAACACCACAAAAAGTATTAATGCAGTCAAAACTCAACTGGATTAAGCAAACTTACATTTTTTGAGTGCATTGCATTGTGCACAGTATACTAAATACTGCAGAAATAGTTTATAGTATGTAGTAGTAGTTTGATAGTATGCATAGTCTCTTTCGTGCTCACTTTGACCACTAAGGTACACTGCTTCCCCTCCCCTCTCTCTCTCTCTCTCTCTCTCTCTTCAGTAATAATGTGATGTTTTTGAGAGTTTTCTCTGCACAATTTGAACAATACCCTAAGTAGGGCTGCACAATTAATCGTATTTTAATCGCGTTCAAGATTTCTGCCTCTCACGGTTAATCAAGCATAATCGTCTGCGATATTAGCAGGCTAACAAACAGAAACTATCAGCTAGGCTGAATAAGGCTGTGTCTACATATGATAGGTCAAATCACAAGTGCTTTTGAAGTCTATTTTCACCTCACCTGACCAATCGAGCTCTCTCCAGAAGTTCGCCACTGACCAATCACTTTTTCCGTTTTGAGCACACGCTGACCTATGGAGCCACAGTTGTTTACGAGTATGTTTCTTATGTGCTTCGCTTTGATTGAAAGCAGGCTCGCATTAGAAAGCTGGAACATGCTGCCTTTGGAGACTGTATATGGAGGTAGGATGAAAATCAGGTGCTTTTCAAACTGTTTTGAGACCAGTCATTCAACAACTCTCTCTGTTCAGCCTTTAACTGATTATGCAGCAAGTCAGCTGAATAAACTTTGGTTGCAGTGTGGTGTTACAGCGGTTTTAGAGCAGTTCTGTGCTCAGTAGCGATGAATTTCATCTCGTGTTCATTTTCGGTTCGGTTTGTGCGTGTCGCTAACGTGTGTTGAACGCGCTAAAATTTTTTAATTTCAGTTATGTTTGGCCATTACTTTAGATTTTGTAGTCACTTGTAAACCCATGGCACCAGGGTTTTGTGGGTCGAGGAGATAAGAGCATTTCACCATGTTTGGATGGAGCACCAGAGCCTGCCAAAATTGTTATTATTATAATAAAAGTAAATCATTTTTTAAAGAGAACTTAAGAGTAAAAACCCTAAAACTGGAAGTAAAGTGTGGGCAAAACATGACTTAATTTTGGTCAAAAAGAATAGTTTACTTATTTGTAGTTTTAACACCTTGTTCAGCATGAGAGCTGCTGTTTAATGTAATTTTATTGTTTAAGAAAAAAAAATATCAAAGCTGTGGCAACAGTATTTTTTTCCCCCAAATTGTGCAGCCCTGCAATAAAAAAATAAAATAAATAAAACTTCAAAGGGCAGAATAATCATGATTAATAATTGTGATTAACACTTTAAGCAAAATAATCGTGATTATCATTTTACCCATTATCGTGCAACCCTAACCCTAAGTATTAAACTTTGGCGTGCTACTCATCTCACACTGTTTGTACTGAAGACTTGAATGATACCTCAATGAGACATCATGTGGCATCATCATACTTTTGATTTTTACTTGATGGATAATACAAGACACTAAATAAATTCCATAGACTTACACTGAAGGAGGGACACAAGCCATGCAGTATCTACAGACCACAATATGATAGAGACTTGGGCCATGTCCACACTAATACATTTTCATTTGAAATTGTGTTCATTTTACTGTTTATGCCTCTCATCCACTCTGGAACAGCATTTTCCTCCACTGAAAACAGAGACTTTTCGAAAGCGCTCTCCGTAACCTTGAGTTTTCAAATGTAAAATACACAACACTAGCATTGTAGTGATGACTTTTCCACAGGCAAGCTCCGTGCATATATTCTTCAGGAAAATTTTGAGTTTTTTCTGCAGCTAATTTTAAATAGTGATTTTGCTTGAGACCCTGAGCTTCAAGGATCTGTGTGAAAAGCACATCGGTTAGTGAAGAGAGGGTAAAGCAGTTAGTGCGAGGGATTAGATTTGTATAACATCTATCTAATATGAAAGAGACAGCTGCGGTTGAGGAGTTAATCCTGTGCAATGGGGCCGGAGTACTGATGATTCCTCTTTGGAGACCGCGGGGAAATCCAGACTGGATTTATGGTTGCGACTCTGAAGCTTGGCTGGAACAGACCCGCGCTGGGCCTGCCTGGACATATCAACATTCCCCCCGCCGCGCAGTGACAGGTGTTTTCGTTAAACGGCTGCACGTTCAGGCACTGAGCCCACTGTACGCAACAAGAGCCAGGTGTCAACACCCTCCCTCCCTCTGGGGCCCATTCACGAAACAGTTGTGGCACTTTTGTGCGCAGTATTTTAGTGCAAAAAACGACATCTTATTCACTAACTACCTGCAATCAAGTTTAAATAGGTGCTATCTGTGCTGGTTTAGAGCTGTGCCATGAGTACTCAAATTAAAAAGTTGTTATTGTTAGCGCTGTTATGTCCCATCTAGGGGTAAGGATGCAACATAAGTGACACCACAACCAGAATAATCATAAAACTTAATTTATTGAAAATGTATGTTGAAAAGAAAGGAAGCAAAGACTTTGGCCAAAACAATAAACAAAATATTTCTAACTCCCCCAAATAAGACATAAATTTCCTAATTAAAAAAAAAATAAAAAAATAAAATAAAAGTTATCTCCTTAACTAAATAAACAAGAGAAAATTACATTACAGGAATAAAGAAAAGGGCCCTTACCTCCTACAGCTTCCTATTTAAGATTAACTAGACTCTCACAATGAGTCTGGTAAAGAGCTATGGCTCACTAGCCATCACAATTGTTGATCAAAGTTAACACACACTTTAACTCTGGAACACATTAGCTCACACCCTAACAACAATAAATTCAAAATTGATTTTAAACACCAGCAACAGCACCACTACACAGAGGAAAAGCTGTACAAATAGATATGACCATCCGGGCTACACCCTGGCCTCGGAAACAGTCTCCTCCTGAGCAGCACATTCCATTTAAATAGGCCAGACTCTCCGACACGCACCAATCACATGGAGTAGCTGATTCCAACACGGCCCAATCCTGCGAAAGGGGAGGAGAGTAAGAGAATGAGAGGGAAAACACAAAGAGGGAGAGACCACAACAACGCAGTACACCTGCTGCACAATATGTCTGAGGATGTAACTGCGCAAATGCGCATACTTTGTGTAAATTAGGCTTATTATAAAATGTGCCTTATTTAAAAAAAAGTCAGCGCTGTTTGCCTGCTGCCATTGCCATTAATTTTTGGGAGGCATATTCAAAAAATGCCTTCTGTGTCCCACAGCAAACAAAATACAAATAATTCAATGATTAAGTAATGATTAAATGGTTGCAGAATCGTTATTTATATTAAAATTTCAAGTTTAATCTTAAAGTGAGATAGTATTTTGAAACGAGCTGAAAATGGCACCAGAAACCACAGAACAGAATGAAACGATTATAATGTCAAAATTGGTAAATGCATCAACTGCGTTGAATAAATGAGTTAATGGCTTTGGATTGGTGGTGTAGGGAGGAGTTGGGAATGTGGTGTGGGGGTGTAGGATAGGATCTGATTAATAGCTGGGAATGCTTTGAAGTGACACCCAAGCGCAGCAGCACACTTGGTAAAGGTGCTAGCGTGTTTTACTTCCTCTGTCTTTATTAGCCCGCATTCTTTCAGTGAGACCTCTTTCCTCCACAGGCGTCATTACTGTACGCTAATAATGCCACTTTTATTCTTTCATCTTTTCACACTTTGCTGCCATTTTTTCTCTGTTGTGCTCCGTAAAGTTGCCAATTGTTTCTCTTTTTTTGTGGCTCTCAAAACATGAAGAGGAAAACGAGTGCTGTGACTTTACATGCATAGAGTACACTTTGGTGTACCGTTGCTTGTTTTTCAAAGAATTAAAGGCACAAATTGCACTTTTGTTTTGAGAACTATTATATGATTAGATAAATATTAAAATACTTTTATACAATTATTAACTAACATACCAAAAATGTACAGCAACAAATGTAGCTAGTTTTAACATTAACTTGAAATGTAGGCTTGCTTGCTTTAACAGCATGAAATGCATAGATATACATACGTGGATGCCTCATTCGGCTTGTTTGGATATGTTAACCGCGGCGCCATCTTGGAACGGTCAACAAGAAGAGCTGTTGAAAGGAAGTGAATGGAGAAGAAGCCTCAGACCGCTGCTTAAACAGCTTTTGTGTGGAAACAGTTCATCATGTAATGAATTGATTGACTGGGTGCTCATTTTCAGTATGTTGGCCATGATATATTTATTTATAGAGGACTTTATTTGCAGTTTGCTATGGGGAGAAAAACTGTTTTAGAAGTGAAGTCAGGATTTTTATATCTAAAATATTGCCCAATATTTATGGAAAATCAGATAATCTGAAAGATGGCTGAAAAAGACAATAGACTTTTGCAGACCGTATCTGTCAATTTACATTCATGTGTTTACGGACAGCTCTGACCTATCCAATATGGCGGACACACCAACATATCGCGGTCCTTAGAAACAGCTGCTAATAAGGTATCTACGTATAGATATCTATGATGAAATGTAGACTACCTGTAACAGCATGAAATGTAGGCTAGCTAGTTTCAACAGAGCATGAAATGTTGGCTAGCCAGTTTTAGCATGAAATGTAGCTAGTTTTAACATAGCATGAAATATAGCTGAGTTTTAACAGCATGAAATGTAGCTAGATTTAGCATAGCATGAAATGTAGGCTAGCTAGTTTTAGAATGGAAGGAAATGTAGTTTGTTTTAACAGAGCATGAAGCATAGGCTAACTAGTTCTAGCATAGCAGAAAACGTAGCTAGTTTTAACATAGCGTGAAATATAGCTAGGGTGCATCTCAATCAGCTCCCCTGCTCCTATGTGTGAATCAGTATATCGTGAACACTAATTTGGGCACTGGCGAAGGTGTTCATCCACTGAACATTGGGAGAATTTTCACTCAATCACCTGCGACAACAAGCTCGCGCGTTCAAGCACAGCTGTTACTAATCAGCACCATCGATATATAAATGGCACTCTCATTCATTTTTGTTGAAGATATTCAAACGTATACTGTTATCATGAAAGATAAATGACATTAAATAAAGAAGTAAAAAAGGAGTGTATTTTAAACCTACTTTAAACTCTAATATTTATTTAGATTGTTTCCCTTTCATTGTAACTATGGATGAAAGACATTACAAACAACATCTCTTTTAAAGAGAAAATAATGCTTTAACATCATATATTTACATTTGTACTCATCTTCTAATGACTTGAGGGACTTCAGAAGACATGATATTTCCGGTAACATAGTGAGCAACGATGCTCCCTAGTTTTTATGGTGCATTGTGGGATTTTTTTAGGGAGCGAATGTTTCAGTGCCCTGGAACGGTTTTGCGATTGAGACAGCCCTTAAAATGGCTGACTCCCTGATCAGTGCCTTGACTACTGAACATGGGAGCTGATTGAGACGCACCCCTAGTTTTAACCCAGCGTGAAATATATCTAGTTTTAACAATAGTAAATGTAGCTAGTTTAAACAGCATGAAATGTAGCATTTTTAGCATAGCAGGAAATGTAGGTAGTTTAAACAGCATTAAATGTAGCTAGTAACATAGCAGGAAATGTATCTAGTTTAAACAGTATTAAATGTAGCTAGTAACATAGCAGGAAATGTATCTAGTTTAAACAGTATTAAATGTAGCTAGTAACATAACAGGAAATGTAGCTAGTTTAAACAGCATGAAATGTAGCATTTTTAGCATAGCAGGAAATGTAGGTAGTTTAAACAGCATTAAATGTAGCTAGTAACATAGCAGGAAATGTATCTAGTTTAAACAGTATTAAATGTAGCTAGTAACATAGCAGGAAATGTATCTAGTTTAAACAGTATTAAATGTAGCTAGTAACATAACAGGAAATGTAGCTAGTTTAAACAGCATGAAATGTAGCATTTTTAGCTTAGCAGGAAATGTAGGTAGTTTAAACAGCATTAAATGTAGCTAGTAACATAGCAGGAAATGTATCTAGTTTAAACAGTATTAAATGTAGCTAGTAACATAACAGGAAATGTAGCTAGTTTAAACAGCATTAAATGTAGCTAGTAACATAACAGGAAATGTAGCTAGTTTTAACAGTATAATAATATAGATAGTTTTATATTGCAAAAAATAATTTCCTTACTGTGTATTTTTGTCTTATTTTCTGGTAAAAACATTTTCAAAAAAATAAATAAAATAAAATTACTTAAGCAGAAAAACATGAGATATTAAAGGAATAGTTCCCCCCAAAATGAAAATGTGCTGATAATTTACTCACCCTCAGGCCATCCAAGATGTATCTGAGTTCCTTTCTTCATCAAAACAGAATTTACGATTTTTAGGATTTCATTTCAGGCCTCCTCCTTTAAACAATGCAAGTGAATGTACTCCAGTTTGTATTTTTGTTACGGTCCAAAATGCACATTTAGGGTGGATCAAAATAATCCACACGACTCCAGTCGACAAATAAAGTTCTTCTAAACCCAAACGATTGATTATTGTTAGAAACAAAACTTATATACTTTTTAACTACAAATGTTCGCTTCCGTGCATCTCTGTGACGCGCGCTCATGAGAAGGATGACGTAAGCTCGTTGGTAAGGTCACGCGTCACGTGGAGGAGGAGGCAGGAAGCATGTCATTGTACGGAAGATGTACGGAAGCAAACATTTGTAGTTAAAAAGTATATAAGTATTGTTTTGTTTCTAAAAATAATCAGTTGTTTGGGTTCAGAAGAACTTTATTTGTCGACTGGAGGCGTGTGGATTATTTTGATGCACCCTAAATATGCATTTTGGACCATCAAAAGATGGAGTACATTCACTTGCATTGTTTAAAGGAGGAGGCCTGAAATGAAATCCTAAAAGTCTTAAATTCTGTTTTGATGAAGAAAGAAACTCAGATACATCTTGGATGGCCTGAGGGTGAGTAAATTATCAGCAAATTTTCATTTTTGGGGGAACTATTCCTTTGTCTTTTTTTTTTTTTCAGGGAAATCTAACAACATGTAATGGGTTTATGCTAAAACAACAAGAATATTTGCCAATGGGGCAAGAAAAATATACTTATTTTACCATAGCCACGGGTGGGGGTTCTGAGAGTGCTGCAGCACCCCCTGTCGGCGTTCCAGCCCACCCTGCGAAGCAAGTAGGAGTAGCTGCTGTCTGGAGACCTCCAAATGGGGGTGGAATCTCTGAAAGAGGGTGGAGTTACTCCAAAATGGGGTGGGGTTACTCCAAAAGGGTGTTGCACCAACTCCAAAAGGGGGCGTCACTTCCACTCGCGGTTAAGGTTAGGGAAAGCGTTAGGTTTGGGGCTCCCTATATCTTCAGTGGTGATTTGGAGCTCATGCCTTTTTTTGGATATAATGCCTGCAGCTATATCCTCCTGTGAAGGGCTGTCAAAACAGTGTATGCATGAAAAATTGATGACAATTCATTAATGTTATTTGAAAACCGTCGTATTCTGTTTGAATCTCGTTAACGAAAGTAATGACGAATATATATGTATAGGGGTATTTGTTATTTCATAAACGATAACGAAGACGACAAGAAAAAGATTAAGAATTTTTTAATACTAGCTAATACTTTATACTCTTTAAATGCTATTATTTCAGGAGCACAGGTTTTCACAAGGATAGTTTTCATAGCCTATGTTATATATTTTATTATCATTAATCTAAATCTGTTTGAATAAATGTTATACATTTTCCGAAATGTATTAACAATTGTTTAAAGTTTTTTTTATATTTAACTGACACATTTTTTATAGCGGTTTAAGAGCGCTATTTGATTTTATGCCTCTAACACATAGCCTATCACAAAATGCTATCACTGAGCATTAGCTGACAAAGAAATAAAATTAACAGAGTTTCAGGCCCTGTTTTGTACCGTATTTGTGGAAAGTAGTGATGGGTCGTTCATGAACGATTCGTTCATTCTGAATGAATCTTTTATGTGACTCAGAAGAACGAGTAGTCTCAGAGAGTGAATGGTTAATTTTGTGTTGGCCGCGCATGTGCATTGCTCAACCTCCGTTCGTTTGTTACGTGAAAACCGCATAGGCGGTGTACAGGAAACAGAAATGATTAGTTCACCATTCAACTCTTTTGGTCCGAGTCATTCGTTCTTTTATCACGTGACAGCCGTATACACTATGCATTGCTCACACAGGAAACAGAAATGATTAGTTCACCTCTCGAGTCATCTGGTCCGAGTCGTTCGTTCTTTTGTCACGTGACAGCCGTATATGCTATGCATTGCTCACAATGGGACTATAATCAAAGTTTGCGTAAGTAGACGTGTTGGGGGGATTTGGCTATTGAAAATGTGACATTTGAATTTAATTCTGCTCAAAGGAACGAAATGAACGAAATTACTTCAATAAAGATTCGTTCATTTTGCTGAACGAGACTCAAAGATTCAAGTCAGTAAAATTATCTGATCTTCCCATCACTAGTGGAAAGTTCTGGTAACAAACAGGCAGCTCTAGTAAGTGTGTGTGTGTGTGTGTGTGTGTGTGTGTGTGTGTGTATGTTGCTTGGCTGTGAATTGTGAGTTATGCATTAGTTGCAGGACAGTGCGCTGTTTCCTCTGAGATGGTGATAATTGCACAGAGGTCAAGCTATGATTTCAAGCTGCCTGATGCTGTTTTTCTGGCTTGTGTCAGGAGCTGCTCGAGTGCCTGGGAGCCTGTGACCATTCCTTTGTAAAAATGGGTGTGTGTGTTTTGTGCCTTAACAGGCTGTTTGTTGGTTTCTGCCATGCTTTGCCACTCATCTGCTTTCAGGCAAGAATTTTGCTCACATTTGCTTTGAGTTCCTTGAGTTACTGTAGCTCAACTGGTAGAGCAAATGCTAGCAATGCCAAGGTCATTGGTTTGAATCCCATGGAACACTCATAGGCTGTAAAATATATACCTTAAAGGCACTTTTATCCAAAGTCTGTTTTACCGAGAGTCCAAAATACACTAGAATTAAGAATAAGTGACACATGTGGCTCTTCAGTTAGTGCAATACATATAGTTTTGGGAATTCAGAAATGTACATTTGCAAAGCTCTCAAACGCATCATCATTCTCATTTTTACCCCCCTGTACAAAATAACAGAAGAGGTTGACCAATATATCGGTTTAACTGATCTTTTACTCAAAACACTCGAGAATTATGACCCCGATCAATATTTTTTTTTATGTTAGCATGTTGCTAAGCTAACGACTCAATACTTTCAAAGCACACTACTGTGTAATATAGTAAAATTTTTATTAGATAAATTTGTTTTTTTATTATTTTTTTATTTTTTTCAGTATTCATTGCTCTCTTTCTGCCATCTTGGATGAGTCTCGTGGCAATGCATTCTAGGATTGCATAATCTGTGTCAGATAAATTCGATGCGGTGGATGACAACGTAATTGTTTCATGTTTGGATGCCTACTATTTGGAACAGCCTTTGCATCGGGCGTGAGCCCATGTCGTCTAAGTTTTGGAGCAAAGCTCAGGCTTCAGAGTTTAGTTTGATCTGGCCGTGGCCCCCTGACAGGTTTGTTGCTGTTGAAACAACCTTTTATGTATGTGCATACTTGTTGAAAGAAATATTTAAAGTCATATTGAAAGTTGGTATTTGTTTGGAATATGAGAGCTAATTGGCATGCAAATGTGTCCTTTTATAACACACACATACATACATACATACAGACTTATCTAATCTCAGGCAATGTTGTTCAGTTAGGCACATTTATACCACCGCTGAACAGATGGCCGTTCCTCATAATAAACACTCATATGAAGTCCTTCACTCTTTATTATCACTTCACCACATGGCTGTGTTTAATTTAATTTCTATTCAGTCTTTTAGGATAGGCAACGAATTTTGCCATAGTTGAAATGTGTCTCTAGGCAGACTGCTGAAAAAATGGGATACTCTGAAGTATTCAGTTCTACCTCAGAATTGGATTCTCTTACTGTATTAAATTTCATTAAAAATTCTGAACATTAATGGATCAAACCCTAGGATATAGTTCTTGTATTTATGTCAAAGATGCAGATGTACGCTCACTGAGCACTTTATTAAGAACACCTGTACACCTACTTGTTCATGCGATTATCTAATCAGCCAATCGTGTGGCAGCAGTGCAATGCATTGAATCATGCAGATATGGGTCAGAAGCTTCAGTTAATGTTCACATCAACCATCAGAATGGGGAAAGAAAATGTGATCTCAGTGATTTCGACCGTGGCATGATTGTTGGTTCCAGACGGGCTGGTTTGAGTAGTTTTGATATATTGATATATTTGCTGATCTCTGATTAAATAAAGTATTTCTTTAATTATTTGACTCTAGTTCCCGGAAGAGCATAACACCAGCAACACCAGGGCCAGGGGTTCAATTCCTGAGGAATAGAAACTGATTACAAAATTTTGTGAATTTACTGTAAGGCGCTTTGGATAAAACTGTTCCAAATAAATGTGAATATAATGCATGAAGGTGAAGTGTATGTGTTTCTAGTATGTGACAGCTGTATTTCTCACCTTAACTATATGTGACAGATGTTTTTATGTGACAGTCTGTGTGTTTGTGTAAAAATGCCACTCTGAAACGCTGCTATAACTGTGAGGGGTTTATTTGCGTGCCAGCACACCCCGCCAACTCACGGTCTCCTGGTGGGCCGGCTGCCTTTCCAGCACACTCCATTTTGGGAGAGTGTGTTGTGTGTGTAAATCAGTGTGTCTGTACAGTATATAATGTGTATGTGTGTGATGGCCTTACTGCTATATGGTATTTCACTCTGCACATGTCTCCCGATTTATTGCCTCATAAGAATAATTATTGTTGTGACATTTTTGCAAAATGTCATTATGTGGTTTATTACATGGCGTTAAAGTGAGTTAAATGTTCTCCCAACAGGTTTTTAAGGTTAAAGCTCTATCGAGTTTTAAATCAACAAAACCTACCTCCCTACCCTAAAGCCCAAAGTATATTTTGGTAAGACGCAAATGCTAGGCGTCTGCGTACAGGACGCATGACGCAAATCGCATCATCAGCAAAGTGCTCGAGCACTGAATGCTTGCGGCCCGATTATATTGAAGAGCTTGTCTCTGTTTGTAAAATATCCAATAGCTTTTAGCTTTTTTGACAAAAGGCAGGTGGTTTTAGGGATATGGGCATTCCCATTCTAGATAGCATTTAATTGGATGAAATTAGTTATCAATTGAGTCATCAGTATGAGTTATCAATTGAGTCATCTTATTTCCGGAAGAGAAAGACTGTAAATGTTGAATGTGTAGTGTAATTACATAATTGGGTGCACTAGCTAGATAACCTCAAAGCTAACAGACATGAACTACATGCCACAAAACTTTGATTTTGATTTCATTGGGCCTTTAAAGTTTAGGTCTGGGGTAAGTAAAAGACACAATGAGGAGTTGGAATGGAGATTAGAGTGTCAATCACCCATTTCAGTGCTCCTGTCAAATTTGCTGCTTTTTTATTCATGACATGGTCCACACCAGGGGGTCAGGAATTGGCCAGTTAGTATCACCCCATTAGCCCCTGGTGGTAGATGCTTGAACTACTCCATATGGTGCCAAAAAGCAACATAAAAGGTGTTGTTCTGGCTTTGTTGTGTGAGAACGCTTGTAAAAAAGACTCTGTCATGTTAAACCCCTCATTCTGCTCTCATTCTTTATCTGATGATCCTGAAATATTCCCAAGATCCACAGCAGAACTCTTGCTTTTCTCCCAAATGCTCTGTCAACACTCAGCCAGGGCACCTGAAATGTTTTATGGCAATGCGGGCTTAATGTAAAAAAAGGCTCTGCTAATGCAGTACATGCTAAACCACACCGTCAGAGCTCTGCATGTAATGCCTGTAGAGGGAGACTGAGTCTCGTTTCAGATAAATGGTGACAACTCTGCGAGAAGTCGTCTGGAAAAGTTTGTGCTGTTTTATGCCTTGGCTGAGAGAATGAAAGAAATGGTTTCTGGAAAGAGCTCACACCTCAGCATGTGAGTGTGTTCTGTAGAAACACACAATCAATCAGAATGGCACAAATGCATTTTAGGAATAGAACTGCTGTGTGACATTTGCTTCAACACGCTGACACAACGACCCTAGAGTTTCAACCTCTTTAATCAAAAAAAGTGTTGATTGAGAGGGATTCGCATAGATTGTATTTAGACAGACTGAAATCTGAATAAAATATAGTAATTTAGACACTGAATCCAGCAGAAACTCCAGCACTACCGGCAGATTTCAAAGCACTTATGACAGACGTCACTGCTTTCGGCTCACATTGATTGGCTGCCGGCCACCATTTTTTGCCTTTTAAATGCCCGTAAATTTGTGTAAAGTTCAGAATTTTGATGCTCTAACTGCTTGCTCTGCTGTAAAAATGGCTGCTTGGCTTTGCTCACTCTGTACCAGTGGAAATGAACTATTACAGTGACAGCATCAAACTTGAATGCATAAATTATACTAAATACAACAAATAAACTACTTATATATACTCTGTATATACTGTATATAAATGTTTATACTGTATGTAAATATTTCTCTGTCAAATAGAGAACCTTGCAGGGACTTCTGAGAACAGTATTAAGTGCGGACTAATATGAATCCTTGTATCGGTTTTCAAAATGAACAAGTTGAACTGAAATTATTAGTCCGAACAAACCAATTTGCCAAAATAATCGCATAAACAATACAATGTGATGTGAAAAATAGGGATGAGCATTTTCTAGTAATTTTGTAGTCAAGTATCTAACCCACAAAAAACGAGTAATCGAATACTTGTAAATTACAACACAAGTTAAAAATAACAAGTACATCAAATTTACTTAAAAATAAGTGAAACTGTTACAAGAGCAGTTTCAAAATAAAGTAACTTCTAAAAAATATGCTTTGCTTTTTGGTGAAAAAAGAAAAGAAATGAACATTATGCTTCAATAAAAAACAAAACAAAAAAAAAACATTTGCACTCACCTGGAGCTTAGAAACATAGAAATCATTGCTGACAGCATTAGGGTAAGGCATGTATACTCTAAATCTACATAAAAGCCATCACATTTATATCATTTCATATGTTATTTTTCAGAAAAACAAGTGGTTAAAATGTTGGCTTTTTATAAAAAACGCCCATGTTAAGAGATTTAATGCACATACATACACCTACTGGTCTGATAAGCTTCTGAGTTTCTCGTACTACTTCACAGTTTCTTTCCACAATAAAAGAAGACTAGTCTGTTGGTTTGCATGACCCCAACAAGAACCAAATATCAATAGGGTAGAATTCAAAAAGAATCAAAATATTACAAGTATTGCTAGTGCTACACTAGGCTTTGCTTTTAAAAGCACAGACAGCATCATATCTTCTTCTGTCGAAATTTGGTGAGAGACTCAGAAGGAAAATACAGTATTCAGTGCTGCTCACGGACAAGTAGGTATATTTGTAGGCCGGAGATCTCCAAATGAGGGCAGAATCTCCAAAAGATGGCAGGATTACTCCAGAAGGGGGTGGGTTTACTCCAAAAAGGAGTTGTGCCAACTCCAAAAGGGGGCATCACTTCCACCTATGGTTAATGTTAGGGAAAGTGTCAGGTAAGGGGCTCCCTTTATCTTTAATGGCGGTTTGGAGCTTCCGCCCCTTTTTGGAGCACTGCCTGCAGCTATATCCTTCTCCTTACAGCAGGCAAATGTGCAAAGAAAATCAATTTGTGATATTCAAGTGTAAAGTCAACTAGCTGGTGCAGAACGAGTATTCAATTAATCAATTACCTCTGCACATCCCTAGTAAAAACTATAGAAAAACTAGTACTTTTTCATCCTGATCTCATGAAAATTGTGACTGTGGTGACATTTTTGCAAAATGACATTACATGGTTCATTACACATCACAGCAGTTCTGAGGTGAAATGTCCACTCTGTGGCGCTAAAAGTGAGTTAAATGTTCTTCCAAACAGACGAGGTTTTTAAGGTTAATGCTCCATCTTGTTTTAAATCAACAAAACCTACCTCCCTACCCTAAACCTAAACCTAACCGATAGTGTCATAAAAAGCAAATGTGACATGAAAAACAAAACCATGTAATTTTATGTGGCTTCTATGATACTTTTGGCTCACATGTCGACTCACGTGCTCTTCAAGACTCGTACCCCGGTCCTTTGCATCGTAAGAGCAACGCTCTATTTGTGGAGCAATTTCTGTGCAATTTCATCACACTTTAACAAGCTTGTAAATATAATGTAAAACTTTCAAATGTTGCCTTACAAGTCAGGTGCTATAGTAAAAGTGATTAGATTTCATAAGACTGCATTGTGCGAGGAGCAGGTTGAAAAGTAAGTGTTATAAACTGATAATCTGCCGTTTTAATTGTGATGTGTGAAAGTGAATGTAAGTCATTTTTAACTAGAAGTTCTCTAAAAGAAACTCTTTTCAAACTGAGATAAAAATAGTCAGATCACACAAGACATTACGGATGAGTCGATCCTTGGCCTGGCCGGTATGACGGTATATGCTGTGCAATGGTAGAACTGTGTCAACTGTTAGTTAAAATGATGAACTTGTTATTCAGGGGTGTAACATAAATTGGAGTTAAGTTGTTTATGGTTGCTGAGCAACATCGCCACAATGTGGCACATTAGTATAGAATTTAACTCAACCAAACCAAACACGCTGGAGCCATTTTTATGAGCCCCTCTGCTGTATGTTTCTTCTCACATGCTCCTCTGCCAGCAACCATGACCTCTATCTTCTGTACAGATTGCAGGAAATACTCCTAATTTTGCTCATCCCCCACTGAAGGCCCTTCCAAGGCAGATGTTAAACAGACTCAGAGCCGCATTCCATGGATGACCAGGATCTGTTCATTAGCAGCATAACTCAAGTTTAAAGCTGGCCCTGGCAGATGCAGCTCATGTTTAGTGTCGGTTGTGTGTGCAGTGACCTTGAGTGCATCAGAATACGATAGGCAGAGGAGAAAGGTCATACATGTTCATGACAGAGCATGTACCTTCACACACATTAGTGTCTTATGAACAAGGAATTATAATTTTCAATTGGAAACCAAGAAGGTCTATAATAGGGGTCTGCACGGGCATTAAGTTGAAGCCCGAACCTGGCCTGTACCCGAGACGGCATGACCCAAACGGACTCGACCGGTAACGTCAAATTTTAAGCTTGAACCCGAAATTACTCGCACTCTTCATAATTTCTTCTCCAAGCAAGTAAATTTGTTTCAGTAAGCTGTATTTTATGTAAGCATCGTAGGCAACATTCGTAACAGTATCGCAACAGTAAACATAAAAAGTTTTAACAAGATGCTGCAATCCTTCAGCACAACGGAGCAAAAGGGAAAAAAACATTGGCTTACCATTTATCAGCAGTGTAACAGTCACATGAAGTCCCCTTTGCAACCTGAACATCTTCAGAATGTCAAAAAAACGACACCTGCGCAAAAAAAGCTAGATTCAGTGCAGCAAATCAAAAAGAATGTAGGTGTCACGGTCAAAGACATTTGTCTGTCCGTCTGTTTACATAGAAAAACATTTGAAAAACAGGGCAGATGCACACAAAAATACATGCCCATGAAGAAAAGATGGCCAACGCAGTCTCATGACAACTTGTAATCATTTGTACGAGGTGGCGGAATCTAAAACTATCGTACGGTGATGACTTACGTACGTAAAGGTATGACTTTTATTCTCATTCACACTAACCAATTAACAAACAGAATTACAAATAGATACAATATATGTTTCACAAAACCCAGCTCATTGGTCGCCGCCATCTTGGAAGTCGTGGTTGATCGATCTACCCCGACTTCACATGTACGATGTCTGACTTCGGGCAGCATTCTAGACATTATTTCCATGTAGGAGGTGGGAAAATTCAGAGTTTCGAGTTGTCCAATAGATCCGTTTTGGTGGTGCAGGCATCATAGACATCCTTGTAAGAAACCTTGACTTAAATTATCAGTGAAAATGTGAAAGCAAAACAGGATGTTGCAGTTCTTTGGTGTACTGGGAATGTGATTTATGTGTAACAGAAGAACACAGGCCACTGATCCTTTCTCAGCTGATGAACGAGTCTACAGGGCCAAAGACAATGAGAACAAGACATTTGTTAAGGAAAAGGACTTTGAAAGTTGAAGGGTGATAAGGAAGAGGAGGAGAAGGGAGGTGATGGGAAGACAGGTAAATGGGAAATAGCAGTAAGAGTGACTAAGGAGCAATGAAAAGCAAGGGAAATCCGTAGAGGAGTGAGCGATGGAGTGCAGGAAAAAGATGCATGGAAGAAATGGGAAGAGGAAACATAAGGACATTGAAGAGTAAATCAAGCCTGAAGAGTAAACACTCACTGCAGTAATGTGGAGTAGATTTATACAGTGTTGCTCCATGTATCATATATTAACCATAGAATAGCCTCTCTAGAGATCTTTACCTATCATAGAAACTAAAGTGACTGTAGCAGTGTGTGTGTGTGTGTGTGTGTGTGTGTATGTGCTCCAAAGGACCTAAGAACATCCCAAATCTCAATAAAATAAAATATGAATGAAGCCCATAAGACCATAAATTTTTTTTACACAAACTCACTGTCATGTCATTCCAAAACTTTAAGACTTTCTTCCGTGAACACAAAACAAGAAACATTTAACCCCTTAAACTCTTGTGCATTTTTCGGCTGCCTCCCGCAATTTTTCATACTCAAATTTAAAAGCTCACCATTCACACATACTGTGGACTAATTGCAAAAAAAAAAAAATAATAATTTTCAGAGAACCTCCAAAAAAAAAAAAAAGAATAAGAATCAGATTATTCATAAATAATATTGTATATGTTTATAATCTTATTATTTTATTTTTTTGTCCTAAATTTGCAAACATGTAATTCTGGTTCTGTTCACTCAACCTCACTTTGAAAAGTCTCATTTTATTCCACTAGGTGGCAGAATGAACTAGAAAAAAATATTTTTTCTCTATCACATTCCATCACTATATACAGATCTGAAATGTATGTGGTGCTCTAATGCATTTTAGCCCTCACAGATGTGTTCGTACATAGACATATAGTCTAATTTTCAGTTCAAGCACCACCCTTGTTGTTTCATTGAATATCTTGGCCTCTGAGTGGACTAGAAGCTCAATCTAGGTGACATTAGAAAGCTGAGATCCTCCCCTTTGCGATGATATAAAACATTTTATCATCAATAGAAAATATTTTCTGATGATTTGTTTTGCATGCTTTTTCTTTTGGATTATTCAGCCAAGCAAAATCACAGACAAGTAAACAATGGATCATTTTTATAAAACTCCCTAAGGTAAAAGCAGGTATAGAGCTTTTAGTTATTTGGGGCTCACAGCAGCAGTTATCGGAGCATAAAGAGACATTTGTATTTGATGACAGATCATATTTCATTTTGTGATTCTTTTAAAAGTCTTTCGAACTGTGGTATTTGGGCAACAAAATTAACACATTCCTGAGAGTGAGAGCTTTCATTTGATATATGACGTGTCCATTTATGTGCTATGTGAAGGACTTTTATTTTATATAAATATTTCTACCCCATTACCTCTAGGGGGCGCAAATTTTCAACGTGAATGTTTGAGGCCATATTTTGTTATTTTAAGTAACGTAAATGCAGAAGTGATGGTTGTCTCAAAGTCCAGGTTCTAAGCTTTCAAATGATACATCATATGCCTGACTTATATGTATACGTTTTAAGCGTAAACTTTTTTCATGATATAGTACCCCCCTTTGACACGTCTGCGGAATATACTGATCAGTCTTCTTCACACAGTTGGACTGAATGGGGACTGGAGCTTTCATGCTTCAAAAAGGATTTTTCTCACCATATTAACAATGCACTAACAATTTTTATTTGTTTAATTTTTTAAATAAGGAAAAATCTAGAAAGAATTGATTGAAGTAATCCAGTCATACATTTATTGACTACATTTAAAGACATTTTTGGTCAAGACAGTTTTCCCAATATTCACTCTCAGTCTAGTCTGATCGAGTTAGGTAGGCTTCACAGCCCAAATTGTCTTGTTGTCCGTGGTTACCTGTTTTCTTGCTCTTATTGGTCGCACAGCTGAAAGAGACCACCCAGTTCTTTACTGCGGGGCGATGTTTGATGTGGCATGGGTGAATATGTGGGCAGTGGATATGAAGCCCTCTTAAAAAACACTCACACACTTTTACAGCCTCCCGAGAGGCGTCAGTGTATGTAGTCTAAGGCATATGTTACACACTCAAATTTACTACACATCATTTTTCATGCACACTTTTGGATCATGTGGCCAAATTATTGGAAGAGAAATAAGTACGCAATCTGGACATTACACTGTTAATGTCTATTTTTCAATTAAACCCAGTTTAGGAGAGGCATTTTAAAAAACCGTAACAATATTTGCGCAACACACAGTTGCTTTAATTCGACTCCAGAGAAAATGGGTCGCTGGTCAGTTCTGATAGGTTCACAGACAGCAGGAAATAAACAATGCTAAATGCAAATAATAATGCTAAATGTAACAAACCATATATGTAATGGTGCATAGTCAGGAAAGCAAAATAAACAGGCTTATCAACTTTGGAAAGGGTGGAGGAAACATTTTCCAGAACAGCAATCATTTGTTGTTGACGTATAAGGCCTGCTTCCAATAAAACTCAATGGGACTTTGCTGAAAATTCATCTGTTACTTGGTAGCTAGTCAAATTAGACAGATGCCAACATGGACAGGTTGTGTGACATGAACCATGAAACCTTGCAAAACTATGCAAGGTAACAGAAAATACAACCCAGACTAATATGGGTTCACTTGCAGGATAAATTATTGACAGCCCAGATTAATATTATATCATTTTATTTAATATTAATATGTTGTAATGTTTTGATTTTAAGGACAACTTTGTTTACTTGTGTTTGATTAACAATTTTGCACTGTGTTGAGTCCCCATTTGATGTCCAGTGCTTTCTGGGACATGTTATTACTCACTCCTACATTGAAATGAGAAACCAACGGATTGAGCAACAGCAGTCGAAACAAACCAGATCCGTTTAAAATTCCCCGTGCTTTCTCCAAACTTGGGAGTCATGATGTTATGTCCCCTATGGGTGGAAAGAGAGGCTTGTTATAAGAATGCTGAAGGTATTAAACGCGATGACTCAAGTAAAGCTCTGTTCAAACAGATGGCAGCTCTTAACAATGGGAGAGATCTGTTCTTAAAGTCTCAGATGAGATGGCCCACACCACCTACACTGTACAATAGCTGTGTTTCCTGCTTAACGTCAGGTCTGTTAGAAACACGCCTAACAGAAGTTAAAGCTGTTCAAGTTCTGTCCACCACAACTCTGTTCCTGACTGTTTAGGGTGAGCATTAGGGTCTTTGAAGAAGAATTGTGGTCATTACAATCCCTTTTTGCCAAGTATAAAACAAGAAAATGTCACTCTACCAATGTTTATCTGTGTAAATGCAGCCTAACAGAGCACAACAGTTGGGTTCTAGAAGTAAAAATACCATACGTTTTTTTTCCATAGGTGAATTAGTTTTTTCAACAACTTACAAACCTTTAAAGACAGACCTATTGTGAGCTCAACGGTTGTAAATGAATGGTATACTTATGTTAAATCCATCAGTCAGTGTTATTTTAACTTCATTTCTTTACAAATTATGTTTAATAGTGGAATTCCTGGTGAAGAATAGGGCTGCACGATTTAGACAAAAGCCATATTGCGATATTTCTTTTTTTAATATTGCAATTGCGATTTGAACTGTGATATGATAAACAAAAAACTAGAAAGTGATTCTGTTTGACAAAAAATTGGTAATGATTAGCCCATGTTCTACTGCCAATTAAAAGACTTTGACACATTGACAGCCAATCAAACTCCATTTGACTTTAAAGGGCTTGAGCTAGCTAGGCTGTAAATGATAAATAAAACAAAAACATATATATATATATAACCCTAACCCATATATATATATATATATATATACACACACACACACACACACACTTAGCACTTGATTAGGAACACCTGTACACTTACTTATGGTTATTTAATCAGCCAATCATGTGTCAGTAGTGTAATGCATTAAATCATGCAGATACGGGTCAGGAGCTTCAGTTAATGTTCACATCAATCATCAGAATGGGAAAAAATTTGATCTCAGTTAGGGCTGGGCGTTAAAATTATCTCAATATTTATTGCTATAAAAAAAAAAAAATCCACGATATTGATGATAAGCTTTTGAGTAATTTTCAATATTTAGCCTTTATTCTACATCTCAGACGATCATTTGCGTGTTGCTAAAAATGCAAGCAGTTCGACTTTCTTATCATACGTTTCCACTGGCGCGTGGTGAGCGAAAATGAGCGAGTGCTTCCAATTAATTCCAATGGAAGCCAAATGCCACGCTCGCGAGGTGGATTGTAGAATTAAAAGCAGTGCATCAGTGGTAACGCAGCCTCAGGCTGTATGAAGTTTCTAATGTCACCGCTATGCCAGTCACCTCGGTCTAGGTCGGGACCCTAGATTAATTCCATCCGGACTGTAAGACATCATGATGACGGTTGCACCCTCCCATCGTCTCTAGTGAGCAGCAAAACAACAGTGCTGTGTTCACCAGATCTGATCTTTCTGCGCTGTATTCTTGAATATTTTTTTCTAGCAACGAACACGCTTCATTAATGCCCTGTCCCGCTCTGCATGTGTTGCCTCTTTTCCCTGCATGTGAGTAGACATGAGATGCTGCATAAGTTAATGCGGTTCCAGAGCGGTTTTAGACCATAACGTTTTTTCCTTCTAAATTTAGCTTTATTAATCAGCATGTTACGGGCCTTTAATAAAAAACCAAATAGATTTCTGATCTAATTTTGTGAAATTAATCAGATGTCATCATCTCTGGCATGGATGACAAGGAAAAACAATAAAATTACTAGTTTGTAGCCTAGTCTTTCTCACTTTATTGAAAATATAATAATTCATTTAGACTTTTACATTTTCAAAATTTTCTCTCAGGGGATACCCCTGAACCCCCATGCAGTATCATTCCTCATTCACAATGGCTTCTATGCCCCTATACTTGCTATCTGAATGTGACCAAATGTAAAAATAATTTTAATCTAAAAATGATATGCTGACATTATGCTTCAAAACGAACTGATGATCTTATAACATTCATATCCACTGCACTCTATTGAAAAACTCTATAAAATATTAAAATATTTTGGTAAAAGATCCCGCAGACACCGCTGCTTTGGCTGTCTCTGAGCCCCCAGTGCAATTTTGTATAGACTATTTTGACTGTTTAGGATTTAATTTTTTTTTCTTCTACCAACTAGGAAATTCAAAAAAATTTGCAAATGTGAATGTATATCGTGATAATGATTCTCAGTGATTCCGACCATGGCATGATTGTTGGTGCCAGATGGGCTGGTTTGAGTATTTTTGTAACTGCTGATCTCCTGGGATTTTCACACACAACAGTCTCTAGAATTTACTCAGAATGGTGCCAAAAACAAAAAACATCCAGTGAGTGACAGTTCTGTGGATGGAAATGCCTTGTTGATGATAGAGGTCAATGGAAAATGGCCAGACAGGTTCGAGCTGACTCTGTACAATTGTAGTGAGCAGAATAGCATCTCACAATGCACAACACGTTGAACCTTGAGGCAGATGGGCTAT
The DNA here is from genome assembly GCF_019703515.2 of Myxocyprinus asiaticus. Classification (NCBI taxonomy): domain Eukaryota; kingdom Metazoa; phylum Chordata; class Actinopteri; order Cypriniformes; family Catostomidae; genus Myxocyprinus; species Myxocyprinus asiaticus. The sequence continues at coordinate 46,175,390 of NC_059357.1, read as the reverse complement.
AACAGCAGAAGACCATGTAGGGCACTTTATTAGGACCATAGTGTTCCTAATAAAGTGCTCGGTGAGTGTCTGTGTGTATGTGTGTATACTGTATAATTTTTTTTTTTTCTTACCTGAGACATTCTGCCAAATGGTCTCTGGCACTAACTGGATTTCTAACATTTGTTTGGCTCTTGCGGATATCCTTTGTCATGATGTCCAGGATACCATCAAACTGATGTTGACACATGAAAGTATGAATACAATTTGTCTTCAAAAGATGACAATTCCCTCAGTAGAGTGTTGGATTGTCCCAACTCTTCTCATCTCTGAAGGAACACATATCTGTCTATTTTTCTTTTAGTTTCTTTGCGAAACATAGAGCAGGTCATCTACAACTATTTTCTTGACTGAGAACATAACTGCAGCGCATACTTAGAAAAAAAAAAAGAACTTTATCGTCCATTGGTGTGGACGCTAACAAAGTTATCGATATAGTTATCATTATAGTTGCTGGTGTAAAGAGGCCTTAAGGGTTCATACTTGAGTCCTCTTAAAAAGAATCAAACTGAGACCCTTTTCACTTCAGCCAAAAACAAACAAACAAACAAACAAACACAAATAAATAAAACAGTGAAACAAAGAGAATTCTTCATGTTTACGCTTTACATGTTTTTATCAACTTTATAATAGGGTCTCAGCTCACTATTTATTATTATATAATATTCCACTTGAATATTATACTTGAATATATTTTTATTTTTGTTATTTATACAAAAGTAATATATTTCTATAATAAAATCTTGTCTTAACTTTGCTGTTCGGTCCAGTTAAACAAAGGAACTACCATCAAGCTCTTATTTTGTCAGACAACAGCAGGAAGACCTTTGTAGCCTAGTTCACATTCACAACAGCTGTATACTGTGCTCCTCATTGTAACATAATCTCCTCTTTTGTCCACAAAAACCTGGTGCCACAGGGTATATTATATGTGTTTGTATATTAACTTGTAGTGGCCAACAGGGTATCTGTGAGTCATTAAAAGTATTAAAAGGTATTAAATCAATTTGGTGAAAAATAAGGCCAGTAAAAAGTATTAAAAAGTCTTAAATTACAATACCCAAGGTATTAGTTTTTTTGTTTGTTTGAACATTTCCCTCCTTGGGCCATAAGGTTGAATGAAAACCTTTCAAGCCCCGCTGATAGCAGAGAATAGAGTGGGCACGCGGTTTTCACGTGCACGTTTAGTGTACATATGCGCTCTGATCCAATGAGTGCTGCTCCGGGGCTCGAGATATTACCCATTCATTTTTTCCGTTGTCATTTCAACATTAACAGACTGGGCGATTACATGAGAAGACACATTTCACTAAGTTGTACCATATCTTTCAACATACCCTCAGAGAGCACGCAGTGCCCCGCTCTGTTTGAATGGCCTGCTACCACAATCTGTCACACACACCATTAAAGAGTATAAATACAACATTTATTTGTATTTGAATTTCGAGATAACAGTAAACATAATTTAAAAGTTTAATCTTAAAAAATTGCATCTGATTCAAATTATTGAGCGTGACACAATTTGTGCATCTGTAGCTGTAACTGGTGCTATCCTGTGCTTTCTTCTTCTTCTTAATTTTTTATGGTGGTTGGCATACAATGAAAGGTTCATTGCCGCCACTAGACTTGCCACAATATCATAGTGTTCACGTTCAAACCGACTTACACCGGTATTACCGCTGGTTGGATGCTAAATGGTACTATGGGGTCATTTTCGTTAAGCAGTAGCCTACACAATAACGCAAGGTAGCTTGATTTCAAACTTTGAACTTTATTTTGTAGTTATTTTAACTAAAATTTCAAATGAAACTGAAAAAAATGAAGTGCAATTAAAATGTGTATTGTTCAACTTTTTGAAAGATGGCTTTTCAACAGTTGTGAAGGGCAGCATTTCTTTGGCAACGAACCAACTTCATCTGTGCATTTTCTTCGTCATGGACTACCGGTCGGGTATTTCGTTGTCCAGGCAAATACAACACTTATTGTGGGTTGTTGCAGGTTTAATGTTGGTGTTTTATTGCCTTTCATCCCAGGACCCAGTGTAGCTGCTTCAGAAGGGTAATGACATTGAATGTGTGAATAAATTTGTTTCGTTCCCTCCTAGGGCTGTGCAATATGTAAGAAATATGTTCATGATATATTTATTAAAAAAAATCATATAATAAAGTGTGTTTCTTCAAGCGTGTCTGTGTGTCTAAGAGCATTTCTTGTGTCATTCCGAATCCGAGACGTTTTACAGTTGCCCACCATGCACATTATATTTGCTACCTGCAATTAAACATCTTCTGTCAGTGTGCGTGCTGCCTGTGTAATTTGATACATTGGTAAAGAACATCTGGCTTTCAATGCATTATTTAGGTTCATTTATCATGGGTCGCAAACTCTTCATTAGGAAACTATTCTTTATTTAAGGCTATTCTATTTGTTAGGTTATTGTATTGATATTGGAAGTTCCATTCATAATGTTTCCACCTTTTACCCGGTATAAAATTTCACACCGGTGTTGTCCCTTGTACCGAGTAAAACCAGTAACGCTGTACACCGTGTTGTGATCAGCTGAATACCACTTTGGTGAATAAAAGTACCAATTTCTTTCCATAAGAGCAAAATCTGTACATTATTCCAAACATTTGGCCACCAGTGTAAGTATATGCATTAACCCAGACAGTGATTGAAGTAACGAGCAAGTCTTAAATATTTTTGAAAAGGTCTTGAAAAGGGTATTAAAAAGTATTAAATTGGATGAGCTGATACCTGCAGATACCCTGGGCCAAACATACTTGGAATTAGGCAAAAGTGAAATTCAAGTAAATCTGGAGCGCTTTAAAAATGCAACGCGCTCAGTGCATATTAGCAAACGGAAACGAACTCGGAGCACATCTGTCACTCGCAGCACAAGATGGAATTGTTGCATATGCACAGAACCGCTCTGTAACCATTAAACACTGAACCTCACGCCTACTCTTAAAATGTGTGATACACTAACACAATACAGACAGGACAGAGCAGCGCAGAGAAACTTTAAAGTAACGTACGCACACTATTTATTCAATTAAATCAAAGTCCTTTGCGGTTTAATAATCATGCAAAATCATATTGTGATTTCGATTAATTGTGCAGCCCTAGTGAAGAACTAAACTACCCATGATCCTGAAGAGAAAGATCCACCAATCAGTGAATCGTGGCAAACAAAGTGCACCAAAAGAGCTCTGCAGTGACCGCCCACTTCCATGATGCACTGTGAATGAAGCAATCGAGTTGCTCTCCATACACTCAAAATACTTATATATTTTGATATACTGTGTATATATAATATTGTAATATATTGTTTTTAAACTTATAATCAACAACTTTAAATGAATAGTTTTATGTTTTTCCATTGATTTAAATTTGATTATGTCTTTAAGTATACAAGTCTTATACCTTGTCTTTTTGTCCAATTTTTAAATACTTTTTTGCTTCAAATCAAAGTTGTTGTTATTCATATCTGATTTGGTCGGTTTGGTTCATGGCTTAAAACTCTTTTATACAAATGTTCTACCAGAACTGTAGAAAGGCTGATATCATTACATCTTATAATTTTAGTATTGATTTGGAACTGAATTACTTTTGACATCCCTAATGCACATAATACAAGTGTGTAATATGTAGTCATGTGAGTCCAGTAGTTGGAAAGACAGCATCTCATTAGCGGACTGAAGTAAGCTTTATGGGTGTGAGTAGCTCTCTAAAATCATTTTCCATATCAGCTCTACAACACAGGCCCTTTGGGGGAAGAAATCACATTTTCTCTCTGCTGTGCCAATGGAGAGCACCATGGGAAAGGGAAGCAGATTGGATTGTAGGGATATGGGCTAATGCAGCGGTTTATGTGGTTGAGTATGAGAACGTGGAGGAAGAGACAGAACACAATAATGGAAATTGTGTGTTGCTGAAACAGATTCTGAATCCTGAAATTGCGTCTGGACGAATAAAGTTAGACAGAGATATAAAGAAAAGAATCTCCAGATTCCACCCACAGCTAAATCTTACTGGTCTGAAATCCTGCTCCATATGCATGTATAATAAAGCTTGGTGACGCTATAGCAGGGCTCAACATTAACGTTCGTCCACTTGTCCGGGACAAGTGGAATTTTGAACGGGCAAGTTAAAGAGAATTTTACTTGCTCGACCGGACAAGTAGCCTGATTAAAATCTCAATAACGAATGCTAGCTCAATAGCGTGGGATTGCAGGGATTGAGCACAATTTTAATCATTCCCGCATGTTTCACTTTCAAAATGCAGGGAATTCCCTCTATCGCGTCGCCCTCTCGCCTTCACTCCTGCAGCGTTCAACAGCTTGTGAGTGTGAGTCTGAACTTTAGATATGACATATAAACGGGTACCTGAACCTGTTAATTGGACATGCGAATGGTGTTGTGCCACGTCTCTGTAAGCGAGCAATGCGATAAAACTAATGCTGCTGTTTGTAATCAACAAAGCTGTCTTCATTGCAAGCGTGCAACATTGGAGAGATCTAATTTAGTCACATCTCATAAAACAGCAAGAAAGGCAGATTTTGCAAAAACGCTTTGTGTAATAATACCGTCTGTAGAGTGAAGAGAAACGCTTAAAACAGACTTATGCGCCCGTTACATCTCTCATCTTTCTAGAGTTCCATCTAATGAATCCGAGGTATTTTCTCTGCCATGTGAATCAGTTAATTTTAAAAAGTATATAACAATATACATTATAATAATATTAATATTATAACATTAATAAATTACACACAATGAAAACATATGATCTGTCTTTAATATGCAAATCTGTTTTGAATATACAACATAACTGATTTCTCTCAGGATTTTATCTGTTCACATTTTCAATGCATTTTGTCAATATTAAACAGCTGTTTTTAATGCAACTGGTGAAAATTGACTTGTACTCTCATTTACCCAAAAATTAAAATTGAGTAACACTTTACAAAAAGGTTTCATTTGTTAACGTCAGTTAACTACATCAGTTAATTTATTAATCTTGGTTAATGTAAATTCCAACATACAGTATATTAATACATTTTCATCCATTAAAATAAAAAGTTGTATATGTTAACATTAGTTCATGCACTGTGAACTAACAATGAAAAATTGTATTTTTTTTTTTTTAGTAACTAACATGAACTAAGATTGATAAATGCTGTAAAGTATTGTTTGTTCATGATAGCTAATGCATTATCTAATGTTAATGAACCTTATTGTAAAGTGTTACCAAAAATGTCTCGCCTTTATGTTGTTCCAAACCCGTCTGACTTTCTATCTTCTGTGGAACTCAAAAGGAGATGTTAGTGAGAATGTTAGTTTCAGTCTCAATCCATTTTTATTTTATGGAGAAAAAAAAATGGTGCAGTGACAGTGAATAGTGACTGTGACTAACATTCTGCCAAAAATCTAATTTTCCTCAGAAGAGAGAAATTCATACAGGCTTGAGGGTGAGTAATGATTTACCGTCTTTCTGCACTGTGTTCTCAATCCCTGTCAGGTGTAAATGATGATGACGGAGGCTTTTCTTTTTTTATTTTCTTACGCCCTTTCTTTTGTTTTTGTCTCCGGACAAGTAACTTTTTTACTCTGACAAGTGAATGACCAATTTATTTGTTCGAAGGGCAAGCACACGACAATGCTTAATGTCGAGCCCTGTATAGGCGCAGAAATTGCACACTTCACCTTTAAACACGAAATATGTTTTGTTTTGCTGTGATTCTTATCACTTTGCACTGTATTTCACTTTCAGTAAGGACAGAAAAATCATTTGATCTTGGAAGTTTTGAGACATGCTCTTGCAGTGTAGACAGCTTTGTTAATTATTACGGGAGCATTCAAGTTTTGTCACGCTGCATTGCTCACTCTCATTGTACACTAGCTGTTAGCTGGTGGTGAATAGTGGAATTTAATAAAGTGAGAGTGGGATGAAAGAGCAATACAAGGTGTTTGGAGAGAAAACAGTGTGTCACAGGAGTGTACTCCTCTATGAGCCAAATGGCAAGAGTCTGGCGTGAAGTGTGGCTCCTGTGATGTGATGTATGTAATGAAGCTTTCAGGAAGCTTAGAGAACTGAGATGTGCTTTGTTGGCCAGTTCTGAATTTGTATTGGCAGCTGTGGCTCAGTGTTTAAACTTCACTTTAATGAATAGTTCTCTTAAAAAAAGGCACATAAAAGGAGTTATTTAGCTAAATGTACAGGCTTCTCTTTTCCATACAATGAAAGTGGATGGTGAAAATGTCCGTCAAACCCCAAAAAGGACAAAAACTCATTAGCTAAAGCCTTCTGAAGTCCTATGATAGCTTTGTGTGGAGAACAGCACTGAAGTTTAAGACATTATTTGCTGAGAAATATTCCTTCCAAATCTCATTCACACATGCACATTTCAAAGCTTTGCCAGGTTTGACGTCAATGAAACAAATGGCAGTCCATCTAGCTGTGAACAAATATTGTTGTCATATGGGTGATTTTCACGAAACCTGTCAAGAAAATGTCCTGGTCCTCTTTTACTGCAAAATCAAAAGAAACAAATAAGAAATTATACTTTGTATAGAAAATTAACCCTATTTAGGGCCATTTAAGTTTTTTTACATTGTGACATTATTTTCATGACAATTACGCACATTTTACCCTCCCCAATTCTCATTACTGCAATTCAAAAAAAGTCATTGGTCATTATGATATTTTCATTACCGTAATGTGGAAAAATTATATGTTATATAAATTGTAAACTGTAAAGTATAATTTATTGTAAGTGGTATTTATTTTAATTATTGTAAACAGTATTTATACATCAAAAATAGTACTCCTGTCATAAGCAGTACTCCCTTGGTACTGCCTTGCATTTTCGCTGATTTTCATAATAATAATTAAAAACAAATCATTGTACAACAGCATCTTTTTACTGTAATGCAGTAAAAAACAAGTTACTGTTACGATAATGAGAAATAAGGGGTAAAATGTGCTTAAGTATCCTGAAAATAATGTTACAATGCAAACATTATAATGGTCCTAAATGTAAGCTTAATTTTCATTATGCAAAATATATTTTCATATACACTGATGAGCCAAAACATTATGATCACTCACAGGTGAAGTGAATAACATTGATCATCTCCTAACAAGGCCACATGTCAAGGTCTGGGTAGATTAGATGGTAAGCGAACAATCAGTTCTCATAGTCAACGTGTTGAATGCAGGAGAAATGTGCAGGAGTAAAGACCTGAGTGACTTTGACAAGAGCCAAATTGTTATGGCCAGATGACTGGGTCAGAGCATCTCTGAAACGGCATGGCTTGTGGGGTGCTCCCGCTCAGCAGTGGTGAGTACCGACCGACAGTGGTCCGAGGAGGAACAAACCACAAACTGGCGACAGCATGTTGGACATCCAAGGCTCATCGATGAGCGAGGGTAACAAAGGCTGTCCTGTCTGGTCCAGAAAATGTTTGTGATGGTTACGGGTGGAATGTGTCACAACACACAGTACATTGCATTGCAGAACGGTCAGAGTGCCCATCATCAAGTGGCACCCACCCCTGTCCACTGTCAAAAGCGCCTACAATGGGCACGTTAGCGTCTGAACTGGACTTTGGAGCTGTGGAAGAAGGTCGCCTGGTCTGATGAGTCCCATTTTCTTTTATATCACGTGGACGGCCATGTACACTGGCGGCCAAAAGTTTGGAATAATGTACAGATTTTGCTCTTATGGAAAGAAATTGGTACTTTTATTCACAAAAGTGGCATTCAACTGATCACAGTGTATAGTCAGGACATTAATAAAGTGAAAAATTGCTATTACAATTTGAAAAATTAAACTACTTCAAAGAGTTCTCATCAAAAAATCCTCCATGTGCAGCAATAACAGCTTTGCAGATTCTTGGCATTCCAGCTGTCAGTTTGTCCAGATTCTCAGGTGACATTTCACCCCACACTTCCTGTAGCACTTGCCATAGATGTGGCTGTCTTGTCGGGCACTTCTCACACACCTTACACCTAATATTGACCTAATATTGACCTTCAGACATGCCAGTCTATTGCATACTGTGGCAACTCAAAACAAACACAAAGACAATGTTAAGCTTCAATTAACGAACCAAATAGTGTTCAGCTGTGTTTGATATAATGGTAAGTGATTTTCTAGTACCAAATTAGCAATTTAGCATGATTACTCAAGGATAAGGTGTTGGAATGATGGCTGCTGGAAATGGGGTCTGTCTAGATTTGATCAAAAATGTACTTTTTTCAAATAGTGATGGTGCTGTTTTTTACATCAGTAATGTCCTGACTACACTTTGTGATCAGTTGAATGCCACTTTGGTGAATTAAAGTACTAATTTCCTTCCGAAACAGCAAAGTCTGTACATTATTCCAAACTTTTGGCCGCCAGTGTACATGTGCGCCATTTACCTGGGGAAGTGATGGCACCAGGATGCACTGTGGGAAGACGACAAGCCGGTGGAGGGAGTGTGATGCTCTGGGCAATGTTCTGTTGGGAAACCCTGGCTCAGGCCATTCATGTGGACGTCAGTTTGACATGTGCCACCTACCTAAACATTGTTTCAGACCAGGTACACCCTTTCATGGCAATGGTATTTCCTGATGGCAGTGGCTTCTTTCAGCAGGATAATGCGTCCTGCCACACTACACATATAGTTCTGGAATGCTTTGAGGAACATGATGAAGAGTTCAAGGTGTTGCTCTGGCCTCCAAATTCCCCAGATCTTAATCTGATTGAGCATCTATGGGATGTGCTGGACCAACAAGTCCGATCCGTAGCAGCGCCACCTCACAACTTACATGACTTGAAGGATCTGCTGCTTGGTGCCAGATACCACAGGACACCTTCAGGAGTCTTCTAGAGTCCATGCCTCGGCAGGTCGGCACTGTTTTGGTGGCACGTGGAGGATCAACAGCATATTAAGCAGGTGGTCATAATGTTTTGGCTCATTGGTATACATATATATATAATATATATACACACTGATCAGCCACAACATTAAAACCACCTGCCTACATGTTTAGATGGATACTTGTCTGACGGTAAATGGAAATATACACTATATAACTTATATATACACTACCGGTCAAAAGTTTTGAAACACTTGACTGAAATGTTTCTCATGATCTTAAAAATCTTTTGATCTGAAGGCATATGCTTAAATGTTTGAAATTAGTTTTGTAGACAAAAATATAATTGTGCCACCATATTAATTTATTTCATTATAAAACTTAAATTTAATTAAAATTAAAAAAAATGACTTGGACCAAATAATAAAGAAAAGCAGCCAATAAGTGCAGAACATAGATGGGAACTCCTTCAATACTGTTTAAAAAGCATCCCAGGGTGATACCTCAAGAAGTTGGTTGAGAAAATGTCAAGAGTTCATGTCTGCAAATTCTAGGCAAAGGGTGACTACTTTGAAGATGCTAAAATATAACACAGTTTTGATTTATTTTGGATTTATTTGGTCACAGCATAATTCCCATAGTTCCATTTATGTTATTCCATAGTTTTGATGACTTTACTATTATTCTAAATGTGAAAAAAAAAATTATAATAAAGAATGAGTGTTTCAAAACTAGTGTATAAATAATTTTTTCGATCACTTCATTATTTTAATTGCTTTTTTGTTTCGTTTTGAGAGCAATTTGAATTTAGAAATGTATTTGATTTAAGTTTTTCGTTTTTTAAATAAATGTAATTTTCAATGCACTAAATCATGAATATTCACTGATCCCTCAGCCCGGGTGTTACCAATGTAATTGGATATTGCGATATATCTATATATATCTATACGAGGAGGAGGGTGGGGCCGGGCCGTGAGTGCGCACGCCCGGCCCCCAATCGGGCTAATCAGCCGAGGAGAAGGATAAAGATGAGCCGGATGTGGCAGTTTGGGAGAGAGAGAGCCACATGCAGCTGCCGTGTGTTTGTGTCTTTTTGTTTAAGTTTTCATTAAATATTACTTTGATGGTTCATCCGGGTCCCGCCTCCTCCTTGCCTGTCCTTTATGTTACATTATATATCGTGAAGGAGGGAACAAAACAAATTTATGCACACACATGATGTATTTTCCTAGACAACAAAATACCCGACCAGTAGAGAATGCACAGATGAAGTAGGTTAGTTTCCAAAGAGATGTTGCTCTTCACAAATGTTGTAAAGCCATCTTTCAAAAGGTTGAAAGTGTTTAATTGCACTTAATTGTTTTCCAATTTCATTTGAATTTTTAGTTAAAATAAAAAATAAAGTCCAAAGTTTGAAATCAAGGTGTCTTGCTTTATTGTGTAGGCTTAACCCTAACCCTGCCTAATGAAAATTACCCCATAGTACCACCTAGCATCCAACCAGCGGTAATATCGGTGTTCGTCGGTTTCCTGTTGAGTTTTTTTTTTTTTTTCTGTGACCAACTGACCTATCAAAACTTGGTTGACCAAGACTCTTCTCATCGACTAACGTTTGGCCGACTATTAGGGGGCAGCCCTAGTGTATATGTGAGAAAGCACCAGGATTAACTTCCTTCTCTGTTCTATTGATCTTTTGATGAATTTCCAAATTTGGAAGACCTCAGTCACCATGTTAACAAGGTATGACTCAGCATGCTGCCAATCCCCCCCGCCCCCCCAACTAACATTTGGTCGACTATTAGAGGCAGCCCTAGTGTATATGTGAGAAAGCACCAGGATTAACTTCCTTCTCTGTTCTATTGATCTTTTGATGAATTTCCAAATTTGGAAGACCTCAGTCACCATGTTAACAAGCTATGACTCAGCATGCTGCCAATCCAACCCCCCCCACACACACACATACACTTCTATTTTGCTGTTTCACACTCTCTCTCTCTCTCTCTCTCTCTCTTTGCATGTCTTTCTCTTGCTCTCTTTCAACACACACTCATAGCACATGTATATAAACTCAACACACACATAAAACCAGTATAGACCCATGTTAGCTGGTTTCTCAGTGAAAGCACTCATTGTCTGAAGGCTGCTGGACTTCCTGCTCACTCTGGCCCTGTTATTTACCGGGACATAAAATGTGCCTTCTGCTGGGTTGGATGTTCAAACAGCTCCATTAGCCATCTGTTTGCCTGGTCTGTCCTGACTGCTAGAACAGGAGGTCTGAGGTTCGAGCCTCTGACAATGAGTAAACTGTATGCAGACAGACCGTTAGAGATGACTGACTGTTGTAAATTTGAAGCCCTGTGCCGCCCCAGGCCGAGTCTGATGCGGCAGGTATGAAGACAGCATGTGTTCCTTCAGTGCCTCTATCAGGGCGACTTATGATTTTTATTTCATCTCTCTCCGTTTCTCAATTTCACACACATTGTCACACATTCTTTCATACTTGGTTTGTAAGAGTTCAACTGGTTGCTATTTGGACTCAAGTCTGCTCCACTTTATAAGATCAAGTCATACATCATTATTAAAGGGATAGTTAAAAAAATATTAACTTCTGTCATCATTTACTCACCCTCTTGTTGTTCCAAGACATTCTTTATTCCATGGAAAACAAATTTATAAATGTGAAAATAGTAACCACATCTGTCAAACTCCTTGAAAACCCCCAAAATTACTATTATATGCAGATTAATTAATACAGTTAATCACAGTTAATCGCATATAAATATTCGCTGAGAAAGGCCCTTACATAATAATTCAATGTATGATTAAATAATTACAAACAGTTATAATTACATAATTTCAAGTATGATATATATATTATAAATAGAATATTTCAGATACATTAAATGCATTTCATTATTGTGGCAGACAAGCATTGATAAGACGATTCAAAAAGTGGCTTTAGAAAGCAATATATTGTTTATTTCCATATTATTGGACATAAGCCCATAATTAGCGTACAGTCCACAGCATTCCATTTTACAACTAAATTTGTCAATCTATCTGAGACAGATTTATTCGAAGGGCTTTTCTAAGGATGCATCAATGTACACATGCGTGAACATTTTGGATTGCTGTGTCAAGTTAAGCGTAGTTTGAAACTTTGGAAAACACATCTCAAGAACACTGCATTTGTAATTGCGCTTTGTCCAGCTGTGTTTGAATGCAGAAATGCATTCTCATCTTGTGCTGTCACTAGTGTCAAGCAAGTCTGAGTGTGGTTTGTTGTCTGTACTGCTGCGTGTTGCCTGTACAGTTTTGCAGACTGCCCCTTGTCTTGAAAACAGGTGGTATTTCAAGTTAAATTGCTCCGAGGTTAGGAAGATTCTGTATTTACTTCTGGGGACATGATTAATGGCTTTAATTTAAAAAAAAATATTTGCACTGAATTACAGTTTAATTGAGAGCCCTAATTGCTTTATGATAATTTATGATTATTTAAGTGTATTGTGATTCAGAATTGATATTTACCATTTTCATTGGACTTTTGTGCTTTGCACATCAATTGCTGAACTTTCTAATTTACTTCATTGTAGAGCCAAAGACGTCACACAACACACTGGTATGTCAGTGTCATGTACTTTTGTTCAAGGGTGTTTATCATCACACAACACCCTCGCAGTATAGCTGTACGAAGGATCTGTTCGGACATCCTTAAAATTAAACAACTTAATTGACCCTCTCAGCTAATTTTGAGTTTGCATTTTGGTGCATTGTGCTCATTGATGAAATGCAAGAGTATATTTTTTCTTTTCACACACATGCTCTGAGTGCTGGTCAATCTCTTTTGTCCAAAATATTAATGTGAAAAAATGTATACTAAAAATATTGATTCTTGGCATTAGAATGCCAATAAAGTATCAATAAGTAAAATATTGCAATACTTTGAAACATAATTTTTTTCTTCACAAGCATCTTGAGTAGCCAAGTTTGAAAATGTACAAGCTTTTATATTACATTTTTAAGTATATGCACTTGCTGTTTGAAGGGTTTTTAGTCCAGAGCCCACAAAGAAAGTTGTTTACTCACTGAGGTTTAGTTTGATTTATCCCTGTCATGTCGGCTCAATTAAAGTAAACAATTAGTGTAAAAAAGTCTGGGCAGTTTTGGTAGAAATTATGTGTCAGTTCTGTTTACATTAGACAAATATCTTGGACAAGAAATGCTTGTCACCCCACCCGCTTTGATTTGAGTTTTTGTGGCTAACCACCAAGCCACTGTACAAACACTGGTTGACACCTCAGGCACACACACACAGCCTTTTTATATCCACTTCCTCTGTCCTTATCTGTTCAGCTGCCTTTTTCACTTTTCAGTCGCTCTCCTCTAAATACACACCCTTTCGTTTCTTTTTCTCTTTTTTTCACCACCACCCACAGACGGACCACATCCACCGGACTCACTTGACAAGAACGCTGAGAGTGGCGTGTCGAAAGCATGTGGAAACTATCTTTCATCCTCTTCCCACATGATCTCTGTACTTGCTCCAGTTTGACTCACTCCGGTTCTGGTCAAATCGACCCACAGGCTGCTGTCTTACCAACCCCTTCAAATTTACACACCCACTCATTCACTCCGGCCCCAAAGGGTCCCGCCACTTCCTGATCTCTGCGTCCTTCCAGCGTTGTGAAACAGAAACGCCATCACAGTTGTCTACAAACCGATAGGAATGTTTGGCTACCAGCTCTTCTAATGTTTTCAAGATGACTTTAGCTGTTACAAGGAAATCTCCCCACTTGAGTAGCCACTTGAAATTCCTGCTCATTTTTTTACAGTGAGGAAGCGTTTTCTGAGTCACAGGGCGAGAGCCAGCCGTGCGTTTCAGTCTGTCTGAGGCTTGGGAGCTTGGAGAACTGCACATGTTGCTAGTTCCTTCGCTACGTGAGGATCGTACATGGTGCCGAGGTTCTCGTTATGGGAGACGGGTTCTGATTTCTTGAACTCCACAGCTAACATCTGTTTTATATAAAAGATCAAGGACGTAGCACTTGAGCGACCTTTACGGGATGTTTTTACTGGGTAAGTCAAAGTGAGACAGCCTGAAAGACTTATTCGCTTCTATTCCACGTGATCTGGGTTGTAACACTCAGTGGTGTGGTTTGCATGGAACGCAATACATACAGAACCAGGACAACTGTTCTTTTGGACTTCTAGACAATTTCCTCAGAAATCAAACACTACAGTTCTTTCGCTAGATATTTTTTTGAGTGTACGTATGTGTGTGTGAAGTAGATAGAGGAAATAGCTGATTTGTTCAACTGTCACATTAAGACTACAATAAAGCGCAACAGTCGGGTCCCAGAAGTAAAAATCCCATTAAATTTCTCCTTTAATAGACAGACCAACTGGGAGTGCCAAGGTTGTTGCAGTGTGATCTGAGTGGTGGTATTGCTTCTGTTGAAGTCATCAGTCCATGTTATTTCAACTTTATTTAAAAAAAAAAGGGTGTTTAGTAGCGAATTTTTTGTTGAAGAACTACATTACCCATGATCCTGAGGAGGAAAGATCCACCAATCAGAGAATTGTGGTGAACAAAGTGCACCAAGAGAGCTCTGCAGCGACCGCCAAATCCAATAACGGTCTCCCTACGCTCTCAAACTACTTAAATATTTGCATATATCTGAATATTTTGCAATAAAATTAAAGTATATTGTATCTGTACATAAAATCAACAACTTTAAATCAGATGTTTAAAAATGTTCTATTGTTTTTCATTTGATTAGATAATTTGCAGTGCTTTGTGGGATTGTAGACCATTCCTCCATTAAAGACGTTAAATATGCAGTCTTGAACAATCTTTTGTCCGAGTTTCAAATAATTTGTTGCTTCAGATGTTGTGATTTACCTCAGATGTGGTTGGTTTGGTTCATGGCTTAGAACACTTTTGGGAAGGTTTTTTTTAAATCCCTAAAAATACTTCCGGAAACAAGACGGCTGAAAAAGTGGCTGGGGCACTTCTGCGTTCTGTGGCTCTCTACACTGTTGTCCGTATACTTTCAGAACTGTTCCTGCAGTATCTGTTAAATAGGAGTGGAAATCACCTGGCCATATAATACTGATATCTGTATCATGATGTGATGATGTTTCACCTTCTTACAGGTTTGAAAGAGAGGTGCTCATTTATTTATTTATTTATTTATTTTTTTTTTCAGAAAAATATTAATGTGAAAAATGTAACTAAAAATATCAGTTTTTGGTGTTAGAATATCGATATAGTATTGTGAATTAAAATATCACAATACCTTAAAATATTGATATTTCCTCCCACCTCTAGTCCTAAGCTGTGTGGTGTTGTGTTCACCTCTAGACTCTAGATTTATATGGTGGGAAGAAGAGTGATGATTCAAATTTGAAAAGTGTGTGTGTGTGCTTTCACCGTCAACACTGATGTGGTACGATTCCATGGTTCATATGAGCAATCCCGACAGCAAGTCCAAACTGATGATGTCATGTCTAAGTGTTACTTACTGCCTTTAACACTGACCTATGATTGGTTCCTACTTTCAAAGTCTGCATTTCTTCACTAGAATACATACTCTTCAACTGACATGTGATCAGTTTGAATAGGCGCATGTTACCAACACTCCAGACAGGCGCTGCCCACAGAGAGTCTGGTTTGGATGAGGCCATACTGTTCTCACCCATCGCTCCTGTTCCTGCCATCTCCATGACAACAGCACCGTCAGACACTTCCCACTGAGCTGATGGGTAGTTGAATGAATCTCCAGGCATCCGCTGACGAGTGGCAGGGCTGCAGCATGTGCTTTGGCAGCACATGAGATCCGGTGTGTACAAAATAGGTGGTTTTCTACCATCAGGCTGAAAGGTTTTTGTTGCGGAACCGTGCCGTTCCAATTCTGGCTTGTAAGTATGGTTACGTTTGTCTTTTTTCACTGTGCTGTGAAATCAGAATTAGAATGGACTGGGCAAGTGACCAGTCATGAGTTGTCATGACACTTAAGCCGTTCCACCAGTATGGTTGAGTCTGGTTAGTTAGCTGTGCTGAGAATTCTGTGCTGGGAACGGTTTGTAATCGTACCGAACTGTGCTCAAGTAGAAATGCTACTGGAACCTTTATTCAATGTGCTCAAAACCGTTTGGCCCCATGGTGGCTAATGTTCCATTTTTAAAACAATACTGATTTTCATGACTTTCGTTTCTGTTAACTGTTCTCGAACATGCATTCTTTCCCCGATGCAAAGTAGAACACTGTACTAAAATACTCTGACACTTCGCTACTGAATCAAAATCACTGCTGCGTGACCAGTGTGGTCTGATTCCTGTGTGAATCACTTTTGCGAGCAGGTTCGTTTCGATGAATCAAAAACACTTATGAAATAACTGAATTTACTAAATCCCAATTAGTTTAAAATTAGACTTATTACTGAACTGCAATTAATGAATTTGTGTACCATCTAACTCTGACAGTTGCGTCGCTACTAAATCTAAATTGCAAAATTTACAGCGCAACCAGTGTGGTCTGATTCGTGAGCAAATTACTCTTATGAGCTGGTTCTTTTCAGTGAATCAAAAACATCTCTAAACCAGTCGGAGCGGTTACTGAATTTACAAAA
Source organism: Myxocyprinus asiaticus (assembly GCF_019703515.2). Lineage (NCBI taxonomy): Eukaryota > Metazoa > Chordata > Actinopteri > Cypriniformes > Catostomidae > Myxocyprinus > Myxocyprinus asiaticus. The sequence continues at coordinate 46,158,854 of NC_059357.1, read as the reverse complement.
TCTCACATAAATTTTGAAATAGACTTACGTATTAAACTACAATTAATTAATTTTGTCATGTCCTACTTGAACCGAGAATTGTTATTGTGTTATGCAGAGGTGCACAAGGGTGTATGCAATATCAATGTTGGTGCCCCCTTGAAGTTTCACTGTCAGACCTGTTTGCGTTGCGCTCATATTCATTGCACATTTTGCATACCCCGTTTTTCTGCCAATGGTGTTTTGGAGTAAATTAAACACCAATTTGGCTTGTGAGACTTGGGCCACGTCCACACTAATACATTTTTGTTTGAAAAAGCATCTTTTTCTCTACATTTTGGCCTTCCATCCACACTGAGACTGCATTTTTGACAGAAAAAATGGAGCTTTTTGAAAATACTTTCCCAAGTGGAAAAATTTGAAAACACCATCTTCATGTTGTAGTGTGGACAGGGAAGATGGAGATATCTAAAAACGATGACATATTTGTTGTCATGTGATGCAGTCATGTGATCCATTCAACCCAAAACAATCAAGATGGAGGCCAATGTTGTAGCGCAGTTTTGATAGCGTTGTTTAAGATAATTGTTACTTTGTACCACCTTCTCATTGAATTCCTTTAAAGGCGGGCGGGAAATTTACTCGGAATTGCTGTCCGGCACCGGAACACAAGGACAATTGCGTTTCAGACTGCACATGGAACGGCGAGTGTTTCAGTGTGGACAAGCAACTTTTGGAAAATGCTTTAAAACGGCAGTGTGGAGAGAGCATTTTGAAAACGCTGTTTTCAAATGTATCCGGATTATTGTGGACGTAGCCTTAAATCAGTGTACTTAGTGACTGGTTGTTCATTAGACAATGTGTAGTTCCTGTATTTCTTTCTCAAAAGTACTAAAATAATCATGAAACAATAATGAAATTGTTAATGAGTTGGAATTATTAGAAAAATCAGTAAAAAAAATTAGAATCAAAACCTCAATCAAAACATTCCTTACGATTTCTATTCCTAAGCAGGATGTGCCAGAACCCAGGTGTGGGTATATGCGCGGATATCATTGATTCAAGGATGTGTGTGTTTGTATGTGTATGTTGATATAGGCAGCACAACCCCTCTTTTTAAATTCTCTAATAGGATTAATCTCCATTGCTGTCAGGGATCGTCGCCGATTAGGATGTACATGACCCGATTTTCTTAAGCGTGCATGGAAGCTCCGGACTGGCATGACCTAAGATTCTTTAGTAAAGCTGTAAACAGAGTCAGGTCAGAGAAAACACCAAGTTATGAGCGCTGGCTTAGCTGAGCCGAGCCCCGTCTTCTTTTAATGACCTGCTAAATAAACAGTGGCCAGGATCTGGTCTGTGTTCTCATGCCCTGGAACCCAGATCCACTTCAGTGCCCGCTTTTGTTGGCAGCAGGCCCTGGCTGTGTGTGTGTTTACACCTCTACCAATCAGCGCAGTAGCTTAAAGAGGATGTCTGCATTACGAAGACGTGTTAAAAGTAGAGACATTAAAACCAGGGCCGTTCCAGACTGGCATCGGCTTTATTTTTGAATGTGTGGGTGAGAGAGTAAGACAGACTTAGTTCTTGTTCCGCCCACGGCTTGTCCGTACCAATTAATGAAACAACATATAAACAATAGCTCTCTGTCTCTTTTTCATTTTCAGTTTTAAGGCAAGATCTTAGTTCAGTCTGGGGTCTCTTATCTGTTCCATGTCTTGGTATTGCCTAACCCTAACCCCACGGTTTTCTGGTCAGATAGAAAAAGAGAGTGGGCTGCTGTTCGCAGTTTGTAATTACAATACTCCTCCTTCTCCTTCTTATGGAGGCCACTTCCATTTCCCTTCACATCCTGGGTGCGTATCCCACCCTGTTATACACTTTTTTGTTTTTGTCTTTTGTAGTTCTGTGATCAGACTTGATTGGCCCTGACAGTGACGTGGCTATGTTTTTCTCTGTTGCGTCAATGGCATGCAACGGAGGGAGGCGTCTGTTTTCAGTTAAACTAGTGCTGTCCATGTGTATGGAGCCTTGACTGTTTAGTTTTTGGTGTTTGGGTGAATGCGAGTAAAACATGAGCTCAGACTTGTATTCTTGAGATCAGGCATACATGAAAATTTGTAGTAAGCCTGCCAATATTTGTTGTGTTTTTCCATTATAGTTAGGCACAGGTGTGTCTTTTTGAGAGAAGGAACTGTTGTTTATATTCATTAACTATGTCATTTGGCCTTCACTATTTCAGTCATGTATTTACAATGTTTCACAACTAAATGATGGTTTCCTCTAGGAAATACTAGTCAGCCAGACCTTTTCAGACTTTTGACTGTCCTATAAAATTATTATTATTATTTTTTTTACAAAAATGTGCAATTATAAAAGATATTGCACATTGGGTCACACTTTATATTAAGTGGCCTTAACTACTATGTACTAACAATAAATACATACAAGACTGTGTAACTGTGTGACTACATGTTGTAGTTAAAAAAGCCCACATTTGCTGCCACTGAGGTTGAGGTACGTGTAGGTTTAGGAGTAAGGGTAGGGTTAGGATTAGGGGTTAGAGTTAAGTTTTGGGGTAAGGGTTGGGTTAGGGGTAAATTTAACAGTGTAACTGCAAATGTAGTTAAATGCAGGTACTTTAAATGTAATTACAATGCAACAATATGTATGTACATAATACAGTACAAGTATATTGTATCACATGGTTAAGTACATAGTAGTTAAGGCCACCTAATATAAAGTGGGTCCGCATATTGTGTCCAATTGAAATGCATATTTGATGGTACTGCATTGATTTTGAGTTGGGATACAGAAAATTTGCTGATTTCACATAGGGCTAAATTAAAATATTCTGGAATTTCTAAAGGCATTCAAATCCTGTTATTTTAGATGTGCATGTTAGATGTTATTATGGCTTCTTTAAAACAAACTATGGAATTTTTGTTATGAGAAACAGTAGCCTAAACCAGTGTTTCTCAACTGGTTGGTTGCACACAAACGTGGGTCACAGGTTTGTTCAGATTGGGGCATGGACAGCAGGGAAATAACAATGGCAGGGTTTTTCTTCCATTTAAATATTTTAGAGGCAAACTTATTGATAATCTTTAAGGCACTTTGAATATGATTCTCATCTGCAACACGATATTTCCGCAGTGCGATTAATGCCTGTTTTTGCACGAGCATGGCACGAGCCATCATGGAACCACTCGCAAGTGTTAAGTACATAAAGGGCTTTAAAGTCTGGACCTTGAAGGCTTATGGACAAATTATAGACAAAGTTTTCCTCTTGTGTAATAAGTTCTGTTTGAACAATGTTTGGTATTAGTAAATGGACAAGGTAATAAATATAATAGGCTCTTATATATAAATATGCTCATTTACTTTTGTGAGAGAAAACTTCCTGTATCTTTTGTTGTTAACATCAACAACAAAAATAATGTCACTAGATACAAGCCTTTATACTTGAAAACCATGAACAATACACTAAATCAGTGTTTCTCAACTGGTGGGTCGCGACCCAAAAGTGGGTCGCAGGTCTATTCGGACTGGGTCGCTGACCAGCAGGGAGAATGCCATGGTTCTCCCATTGAAGATTTTTAGGGTGACCGTCCAATCGATAGCCAATTTAGGACTGCCGAGGCGAATTTTATTAAAATCTCGCATTCAGCTAAAAGCTTCTCATCTGCACTGCGATATTTTCACAGTGCGATTAAAGTTTTTGCACGAGTGTAACGGAACCAGCTCGCACTAATGATCCGCTCTGTTTTCTGGTGCGCGTGCGCAACAACCATGCTTCCATTGATATTGTGGTACGCAGACCTCAAAACTGATGCGACCCATTTAAATTCTAGTGAGACTTTTCTAGTTTAAAGTATTACGGAGGAAGTCAAGTCAAACCTCTCGAACAGTAGGCAGCCCTGACATGCCAAACAGCACTGAGGAAAAGTGCAACACTGTGCTATGCGCTAAAAAACAAAACAAAAATCATTAGACATCATCATCTTTACATTTCAACAAAATGTTAGTTTCATATGTAATAATTTATAGGGAGAATCTATTAGACCTCATTTTTATTTCAACAGTGGCAGTTGTAGTTAAAGTTTCAAGATGTGTTTCGGCTATAACTTATAAATACTATATAATAATAATAATAATAATTATTATTATTATTATTATTATTAGACTAGCTATGCTGACCTAACCATGGTAATGAGGAGCCTTTCCTCCTGTGTAATATGTATGTTCTGTTTGAATGATGTTTGAAATTAGAAAACAAATGGGATAATAATGGGCTCTTCAATGAATATGCTCTTCAATTTTTGAAAGGGGGGAGAGAAAACATCCTGTAGCTTTTGTTGTTGACATCAGCAACAAAAATATGTCACTTGATGCATGCCCTTATACTTGAAAACCATGAACAAACTATGCAAGATAAAAGGAAATGAGAACCAGCATGCATTAAATACAGGTAACAATTTTACTATGGTCAGTCGCCACTTGATTTCCATTGTAAAATCTGGGTCCCAAAGCAAAACCAGTTGAGAACCACTGCACTAAACTGTATGCAAGATGAAAGAAAATGTGCTTTGGGTCGCCTACAAGTTCCGTTTTAGCTTGTTGGGTCATCTACAGTTTCAGTTTTTGGTTGTTGGGTCACTTTATGTCCAATGAAAAATCTTGACCCCAAAGCAAAACCAGTTAAGAACCACTGGCCTTAACACATTTAGAAACTATACAAAATATTTTTAGCAGTTTGTAGCAGAGAATTCAGTGCTGAATTCAAATGGTTTTCGGTTTTGGAGAGTCTACAGTTTGTGGTTTCTCAAACGCAACAGAAGACTGCTGAGCATAATCAGAAAGAGAGAAAGAGTCGGCCAACTTTGTAGTTGCACCAGTGCGACCTATATCTAAATTTAGTTACAGAGACGGGAAAAATTGTCGCAAAATGCGTCCGTTTAGTCGCAGCCTGGAGCCCTGTCTGAGTCTGAGACTAAGAAAACCCAATCCTCTTGGCCTTGCTCCATTCCTGTGACAAACGACTCAAGTTTTTTTGTAGGAAATGTGCTCCTACACAGTGTCCGGTATTTGTGTGAGTCTATGTAGGACATGAATGTCTGCCGCTCCCACTTATGAATATGTATCCAATACTGCAGCTTAAAGGGATGAATGTGCAGGAGTATAGACTTCATCAGACCTGCTGTCCGAAAATTGGGGGCACAATTAAAACCATGCTTAATCAGTCTGTCTTTCTCTGTCATCCCATAATGAATAATAGTCCATCAGCTGTCAGTTATAGTAGTGTTGCTTTGACTGGTCAATTACTCATCTTTGTCTAGCTAAGTACAGGCAAATGCAAGAGTTCAAATCCTAGCAGCATTTATCTATAAGCACTAAGGCAAACAGGGTCATGGTGACAGCAGAGAAAGGACTTGCTGTGTTTTGTAGTCAATGTCAAACTTCCTTAATTACGACGAAGAGGCGAAGACTAGGATTTATGATGTCAGAGTCGAGATGTGGGGTCAGAAGTTAAAACGTTGATTTACTACGGCATGTTAAACCATTCAAAGCTGTAAAAACTGTTAGCATTTTTAGGTCATGATTGTGAAGATCTCGTCATGCCAATATTCTCTCCAAATTAGTGGTTGAGAAACTATTTTTGCTCATTCTCTGGGTTCACAGCGCTAAACACAGAGAAGTTCTGGAGAGCGTCATACATATGCTGCAATTTGGGTTTGTGAGTTGTGTTCCACAACCTAGTAGAGCTGCATACATAGCCAGCACTGCTAAGGCATCATAGGTGTGCTCCTGACTTGAAGGTTGTTCCAAAAGGTAGGCATCTTAATTGTGCTGCCTCCTAAGATAACTCATTTTGGCCTGCATTGCATGTATCCCTTTATAGAGAAGGCAGTGCCAAAATGCATGGCGATGAGATAAGTGACATGATATATCCAAAATGTTGGTTGAGGTGAGAGAAATACAGATTATACATACTTATATTTCATTCAGTACTAAAAAGTATTGACATAATTAAGTAATTAAAAATGTATTATTTTGCTAAATATTTGTTTGTTCTATGTTTTTTTATTGTTATTAGAATATCATAATGTTAGCCTAGCAAAATGCTATCTCAAATCAAGATATATTTTAATACTAAAAATATCAATAAAAATAGTTGACAATTTAGCCAATAACTGTGTATTTCTATATTTATTAGAGTATTAAACCATTTAATTGTAACGAGAGCCAGATGGTACATGATAGCTGTGCAGTATGTGAAAACCTCACTCCCCTGGCCTCAAGAGGCGCACTAGCGACTGATGTTAGAAGCTGAAACCTTTAGCCTCCTCGTTAGTGTGCCCACCCACCTCCCATGCCGGCTGACACCAGTCGAGTCCCGCTCAGAGAGGTTCGAGCAGGACTGGTTACATAACAACATGATAACATCAAACTCTACTGAAATCAATATATTTCATTAAATAGTGAAAAAATGATATATATATATATATATATATATATATATATATATATATATATATATATATATATATAAACTATTCAGTGTAAATCAAAATGTATTATTTTTCCTAATATTTGTATGTGCTGTGCTTTCATACTTATTTATCACTCCCTTAGCTTAGCAACATGCTAACATCAAACAACCAAAATCAGTTTATATTTCATTCAGTATTGAAAAGTATTGATAAAAATAGTTCAGTGTAATTAAAAATTTACTATATTTCCCAATGTTTGTAATATTTGTTTTTATGCTTATTAGAGTATCAAACCATTAGTTTAGCAACATACTAACATAACACTCTACCGAAATATTTCATGCTGTGTTTTTGTATGCTTGTTAGAGTATAACAAATTTGTTTAGCAACCTGTCAAATTCTGTTGAAATTAATTGTGAGTTGAGTCTCACGGGAGGAGACTTATGTGGTGTGTGAGTTGCTGCCTATTTACAGATTATCGAAGTGGTCATTTATGAGGTTTCATGATAGTTACAGTGCTGCCTTAGAAGGAAGCTGTGTGTGTTGGTGGCGAGGCACTAGGTTGTAGAACAGAGCTTTGGTGTGTAGAGTGGTTCTACTGGAATTTTCCACCATCCACCGGTTTCATTCTAGCACAAAGTAGGTACCACATCGGAGGGGGCCAGAGAAAGAGAACAGAGTTTAGGGCAAGATTGAGGCCATGAAAGTAAGTGACTGAAAAAAGAAGGGAATAGAGAATAGGGATGAAAAATTGGGAAGGGAATTCACAGAAGAGAAGCAGAGATAGAGAAGAGTGTGTATTCATCTGTGAGATAAGATATCTGTCCAGTGCTTGCTTGATGGATCCCAGCTCGGACTCTATTGTCCTAGGGCTAAACTTTATAATGTATGTGTGTTGGATGGATGACGTCCACTCTTGATTGTAGACAATGAATGGGTCTGGCAGACATTACCAGCTGATCTCTGAGCTGACCAGACATGCTCTGAGGGTACAGGTCAGTCAGTTTGAAATTTGTTATTTCAAAATTCACCCAGTAACAAGTCTCAACCTCCTATATTGTGGACAAAAGAGGTAAGATGTTTCTCAAAATAGCAAGCTCAAATTTGGTTGGCTGGCTTTGCGCAATTTCCAGGAGTCAAGGTGCACATATTTGTATCGGTCCATCGGGAAAATAGAGTTTGTAAGTTCCAAGGCTACAATGTGCACTCCCAAAGAAGAAATAATTGCTCTATTTCCCAGATTTGTGAAGTATATGGTATTGTATTTTTGAGAGATAATCAGGAGGAAATAGTCTTGAACGCTTTTTTATCTTAAACAACAGATTTACCCTTACACCCCTAAACACCCCAAACTGCTTTTTTATATGTCGTCTTCCTGTCTACATGGGCTAGACTGATAGTTAAAAATCAGGCTATGCAAGATTACCCAATAACACTCTGAACAAGCATTTAAACTGAGCCAAGAGCGTATTGACTGTAGAATGTTTTTAGGAAGTTAGGTCTTTCAATTACAATATAAAAGTGGATGGATCCTGGTGCTCAGGCATGCCCACCGTCACACCACAATCCAGCGCTCCCGTTCAGGTCCACACACCTAACCGCTCCCTCCTCCTTCCTCTCTCCACACAGGCAGTGGACTGATGGGCAACTCTTCAGCCTCATTCATGGGGACGTTCCTGGCCAGCAGTCTAGGCTCCCCTCCATCGCACCCGCCACACCCCTCCAGACCTCCGTCCTCTCCTTCCTCTCCTCCTTATCGTGGGGGTCCGCACTCCAGCGCCTCACAGATCTGGTTCCCTCACTCACATGAAGGTAAGACAGCTCAGTGCCACTCACCTGATCATCTTACTGTCTGAATATGTCTATCTGTGTCAGGTTTTTGCAAATCCTCCCAACAAAGTTTAGTGCCTGTAATTTTCAAGTAATCCTAAAGACCTAGGCAGTGCCTCATCTAGTTCCCTAGTTCCCTATGTTGTGAATCAGTATATTGTAAACACGAGTTGCAAGGGTGTTATTTTATAAAACATTAGTTTACATGCACTTAAAAGTTCAATTTTCAGTTGGATTATAACAATACTTTGTCTTTAAATGCAATTTAAACCCTTTAGTTTGACTGAAATGTGAACATTTCAGTGCACTGACATTGACATTGGGACAGCCCTAGATCCGGCCGACCTTTTGGCTTGTGCACTGGTCGTTTCTAACCATATGGTCGGGGAAAGTCTCATGAGAGTTGCATGTGGCATTTATACACTGTGTATATTCTGTTTATTTGGAGTCCAACAGAAACCCTACACCTACCCCTATCCCTAAACCTAACCCTAACCGTAGAACAGCAAATTCATCTCCCACAAGACCTACCTAGCCAGACGGTTCCCTTCTAGACACAACTCTGTGCACTGCCTACTGAACAAGGGAGCCAATTGAGATGCCCCCCCCCCACCCCCGATTAACTTGTTCAGGTGTGTTTGATTAGGGTTGGAGCTAGATCTAGTTTAGGCTAGATATCTCGGCTGCCATGTCATCAAGCACTGTCGAAGGCTGTCTCAATTTTGAGGACCTTTGGAAGACAGCCTCATTTCACAGCCTTATTTCGCTATATTTTGGAAGATGCATCAAGTGCATCCTTCGCAGCCTTGAATCAACCACAATCCCTTGCACATGTGCACGCACTTGACCGTCTCATTCTAGCTCTGGAATGCTGAGGAGGAACCTAGCCTACAGCCTCAGAAGGACTGGTCTAAGAAGGACACAGCCTAACTAGGCTGCTGCCTTCCGATTGAGAAGCACCCTGCAGGACTGTAGCCGTCCAGAACCAGATTTAAATAGCACTGATCTAAGTGTTTGTGCTTCCATCAAGTTAAAGTAGTTCTCTCTTTTTCCCGCTCTGTGAACGGCACTGCCCCAGTGGTTTTCCACAGTCACAAAGTGGGCAAAAGTTCAGGCAAGAAATCTTGTGGTCTGTTATGTGCATCAACAATAATTTTTGCGCACAACACACACATATGCTGCACAACACAGACACACACAAAATATTCATGGAAGAAGAAAGTTTAAAGGTCAACAGTGGTCTCAGCTGTCATGTAAAAGCCAGTGTGGCTTTTCCCACCCCCGCCTTATACGAGCTTGGCCCAACTCTAAGCCACACCCGACCCCCAGCCTGCCAAACCAACAGCTGTCCTCTTCCAGAGCTGGCTTCAGATCACTGCAAATCTGCAGAGAGGGGAATATCAAGAGGGACGGCAAGAGTAGGAGATGTCCAGGCATGCCTGATGCCCACTTGGCATGTATTCACACATAAGTCCCCTCCGGGTCACGTCAAATGTGCCAAACAGTCGTGAAGCATTAGGAGCTCATCTGTGTGTTGTTGGTGTTATCCGGAAACTCAGCATCTCTGAGAGCCGCACTATCCCCATGCCAGTTATCACTATACCCCAGTCTATTTTCACTCTTTTCTCCCCATGGCCTGCTTTTGGCATGCTGTTAAAAAAGTGAAGTTTACACATGTAGGGGGTGTTTGGAGAGGATTAGTCTTGTAGAGCCAGACTTTTAACTATCAACATAAAGTCTGGTTCACTTTTCAGCTTATTCTGGCCAAGTACTGCCTTCTTAGAAAGGAAGAGAACACCTGATCTATGTGTCCAACTACTAGCCACTGTTTGATTTTGATGTTCAGTGTTCCCATGGTCAAGGCAAACCTGCAAATATGAGGTAAATTTGGGATTTCCAGGCCTGGGAAAAGCCAGAGAAATTAATAAAATGTTTTTAAGTCATGTACATTTTAAAGTAAGTTTTAAGAATTAGTTTAAAGCTCTGTCCAAAAAAAACCTTCAGTCCATTTGTTGAGACTTGTTACCTTTGTGACTCATTGGGTGGCAAATGTTACTTTCTAACTACATGATGAACAAAGCTATTTTCTTCAAGGAGATGCAAATTTCACAATCTCTTTTTGGAGTATTTGTAAACCATTGTGCATAATCATGTAAATCTATAAATTCCAAGGTTTATACCACTGTACCCCCTGAAAATTGCACCAATTTGGGTAGTCAGATCGCAATTTAGAGAAAATCCCTGTAATTTTTATGGGCAATATGCATCAGATGGTCCATGGGTGTGTTGTCTGTAGATTCGTTTAGGAGAGGATCTGCTCACTAAAAAATTTTCCGCACAAAATTTCCACCACATAACTTGTTGGAGCAAGGGGACTACTGTGCCTACCATGCCTTGAAGAGATGTTGGTTTGTGGTCTGTTCCTTTGGCCAGTGAATGGGCTTGGCACATCGATAATTTTCCCAAAGAAGCTGAACAGTTTTAAAAAGAATGATGATAATGGTTACGTTACTAAGTAATAAGGCTGATTATGAGTAGGATTATTATAGCTGGCTATTATCTCTATTGCAGTTTAATTGTGCATAACGCTGAAATGAATGAATCCTGGCTTGCCATCAGCAGCATTCTGTTCTCTCCTCTTTAAGATAATTGCAAATTGTCTTTTCTCCGGTTTGCATAAAAAAAGCAAGCGATCAAAATGAAAAGCACAATTACCCAGACTATTCCCTGCACCCTATGGGATGGGTCTCCCACCAACAGCAGCACAAGTGTATACGCAAGAGCACTTTGAGATTTCATGAAATTCCCTGTGCCTCAATGTCCTAGAATTCCCAGTTCAAATTCCATCCCATTTCATAACGGATGCAAGATACCATACGCTCGCAGAATCCCATCTTCCTTGGACCCCAAAGCATTCCAATTGGCTGAATGAACTTTTAATGGGTACTCTATTTGGTACCTGATTACAAAAAATAAAAAATTGTTTATGATGTATGTTGTCTTAACCATCTAAATATGAAAAATAATGTCTTTTTAAGTATTTTATATATATTATACAGTATAACCAAAGCTATAAATGGTCAAATTATATGTGTATCTTGTTTAAGTTTCTCAAGAGTAATCCACTACCAATTATTAATTAATTTCTAAATTATTATTATTTTTTTTCATGAGAAAAGTAATCATTACTAATAACTTTCCTTTTAAATTACTTTCTATAACACTTTTCACAGAATGTTTTTTTTTTTTTTTCACATCAAATTTGTGGGCGCACGTCATTCAGCTGTCACAGAAACTCAAACAGATGTACATATGAACATAATTCATGTTTTAAAGTATTATTCAACATAAATAATATTATTTTAGAAATATGTGTAACCCAAGGAATGCATTTAAAAGTAATTAACCTCTTCAACTTTGGGGCATTTTTTGGCTGCCTGCCTGCAATTTTTCACACTCAAATTTAAAAGCTCACCATTTACACATACTGTGGACTAATTGCCAAAAATTGGTCTCATTTTTTAGAACCCCATATATATATATATATATAAAAATTTTTTTTGTTGTTGTTGTTGTCCTAACTTTGTAAGCATGTAATTCTGGTTTTGTTCACTCCATCTCCCTCCAAAAAGTCTTATTTTATTCCACTAGATGGCAGCAAGTAGTAGAAAAAATATTTTTTCCTCAATCGCCTTCCATCAAAAATCTGAAATGTAGATGGCGCTCTAAAGCATTTTAGCCCTCACAGTTGTGCTTGTCCATAGACATTCAGTCTAATTTTCAGTTCATGCACCCCCCATTGTTTCATCAAATATCTCGGCCTCTAAGTGGACTAGAAGCTCAATCTAGGTGTCATAAGAAAGCAGAGATCCTCCCATTTGCGATGATGCAAAACATTTATTTACACATCAATAGTCGATTATATATATTTCTGATGATTTGTTTAGCATGCTTTTTTGATGGACCGCCTATTTTGTTCTGGACATCTAAGATATAACATTGGATTAGTCACGCAAGCAAAGGTAAAATCAGATATAAAGTTTTTAGCTATTTGGGGCTTACAACAGCAGTGATCTGCGCATAAAGGAGACGTTTGTATTTGATGTCTTACAGAAATCATATTTCACTTTGTGATTGTTTTGAAAATCTTTCAAACTGTGGTATTAGTGTATGAGAGCTTTCATTTGATATGATTTTTCTATTAAAGTGCTTTTTGAAAATTTTATATTTTCATATTAATATTTTTACGACATTACCACTAGGTGGCGCTGATTTGCGATGCAAATGTTTTCAGGCCTTATTTTGTTATTTTATGTAACATAATTACAGAAGGGATTCTAATTGTTTATCTATGAAAAGTTCATATTCTAAACTTTCAAATGATACCACATATGCCTGACTTCTGTTTTTGGAGACTTGAACATTTTAAGCGTGAACTTTTTTCACGACATAGTGCACACTTTTGGCAGGGCCGCAGAGTTGAAGAGGTTTTAACCTAATTGAAAGTCAGTAACTTTCATCGGATTACAGAATTTAAAATGTAATGTGTTACACTTGGACATAAAAGTAATTAGATTACAGTAACTAATGACTCTGTAATCAGATAACACCCAACACTGCTTGCTGTCTAACCAGTTAGCCTACTATTTTTAGCCGCTAGCATTAGCCTGGTAGCTGAGGTCACGATACAAAAATATTGTGATTTATTAATTATTTTTGCATAGTTATTCAAAACTATGTAAATATTCTGACCTTTAACCCACTTGTTTCTTATTCGTCTGGACTTGAGTGCTTTGGATAATGATATTCTTAGCTCATTCTGGGTTTGAATTTTGGTCGAATAGAAATAACTGAGTGTTTGTTGATCTAATGCTATTAGTATGTTTCGTCTTCACACACTTTCTCTGAGTGGTGCTCAATCTCTTTTTCCCAAAAATAAATATGTTTGCCTGTACATAAGTAGACCTGACCCTTTATGCATCTGTATTTATAATTACGGAAGTACTTTATACCCAGTAGGGTTGACAGAAAAAAAAAAAAAACCTGCTACATATTTTTAATACAAGCAGATCCAGAAAGTAAAACCCTTCATTTTTACATCAGTGAAGCTCATTTTGAAAATGGTATCTTTGCTCTGGGTATCCATTTGGACACCAAATGGCTCTGATTACAATTGTAATAGTCTGCTGATGCATGACCTTATAATGCAGTAAGAGTTTATGAAATCACCAGCATACATTCTGATCAATTCATCCCATAAACACCAGCAATTTTTTTTTTCTTTTTGTGAAAGCGGGGAATTGAAATACAGGAAAACAAGGAAAGCCCACCAGGCCCACTGCCAGTTGGTCTGGATCCAAATTACAGCTTTAACTGTGCCAGACACAGAGGCTGCCCTCCTCTCCTGCTCCCTCATTCCCCCTCTTTCTCTGTCTTTTTATGATCCTCACACATTCTGTCATCTCTCTCCATCCAAGCATGTCTTTACTCTCGCTGAAGAATGCAGGTTGTCCCCCCCTCCTCGTCCAGGCTCCATCACTTCCTTTCAATTAGCCATCCTGACGAGTACCATTCACCTCCTTCCATCTTCTCTTGCTACTCTCTTCCCTCTGCCATTTCTGCATTGCCCTGTCACTTCTTTTCAATTAGCAGTCTCGACAGGCAGCTTTATCTGGCCCTTCTTAAACAGTTTACTCTGGGCTGTTTACAGATGCATGCTTGTATGAGCTGTCATGAGCAGACACTGGGAGAACGATGGGCTGTTCATGTGAACAGGAAGATTGAGAGATAGGATTAGTGGGAATGGACAAATTGTGTACCATTACCGTTTGCGGAAGTTCCCTGCTTTCCTCGTAAAAAATGCCCCTGGGAACAGAAGCTGGATTGTAGGGAATTAACTCTACAATCTGCCCACTGCCCACTTAGCATGTGTGAGGTAATGGGGTGAATCCACATTTTCTCCACATGCAAGTAGCTATAAAATAGTTTGGGATGCATCAAAAGTTTCAATCTGGTCTCACAGAATAACATTATGTACATTTTTGCTAAATCATTTTTATGTTGCTACCACAGCATTTTCTTGGTGAAACAAACACTAGAGGCGCTACAACGGCAATGACTTTTATTCAGTTTCGAGTCCTGAATATTACGCGTCGACACGTGAGCCGAAAGTGTCATGACACAAAATTACATAGTTGCTTTAGCAATTGTATTTTCATCTCACATTTGCTTTTATGACACTGTCGGTTAGGTTAAGGTTTAGGGTAGGGAGGTTGGTATTGTTGATTTAAAACTCTATATAGCATTAACCTTAAAAACCAAATCTCTTTTAGAAAATGTAACTCACTTTTAGTGCTAAAGTGGACATTTCATCTTGAGATTGACACGATATGTATAATGAATGGAATATTTTGCAAATATTTTGCCACAGTCAGGTTTTTGACCTTTAAAGAAAATATGCCAAGAAACTGGGCCAGATAGACAATGAGCACAACAGCAAAACAATCACTCTGAAGACTGAAAGCACACTGTGGAAATATTTTGAGCGCAGTTACAAATTCAGTTTTACATTTGCATTTCTTAGTTGTGCATGCAAAATGTGTGACATTTTTTAAATACCTAAAAGTGCATATTGCCATTTGAATTTTCCCCTAGAAGTGATAGGGTATGGATATAGCCTCTTACCCTTGTGTGGTGTTCATATTTTTGTTATTCAGCCAGTGTTCGTGGGTCTGGTGGACCCGCTGCATTTTTGGGTTTTTAATTCAACACAATCAAATGATTTTATGTTAAAATACTCAACAGATGTTTACTTCATCCCAATTACAAGCAATATAAACAGCATATATGGTTAATATTTGCACTTTACCTCTGTTAGATCACGTTTATGAATTAAAGTGCTACTCGTTTTTTGTTTGTTTTTCAATAAAATGTAATAAAAAAAGAAAATCAATTATAATCAAGATATGAGTGGAAAAAAATTCAACAAATTTACAAATGAAGCAAGGTTTTTCATAACTATTGATTTTTATTTATTTGAACTTCATTAGAAATCTAACCCATTCAGGTCAGTTTACACAACACAAGCTGAACACATACAGTAACAATGTCAGTCTAGACGACACATCAGCCCCATTGAACACATTGCCTTTTCATACCAGCCTATACAACACATGAGGGGCAGAGTTTTACTGTGTGTGCTGCATACCTACTCCTTGCACTTGATGCATGTATAATGTGTTTTTCTGTCCATCTTGGGTCCACACACTTCGCAGCGCTTCTTTTTGTTGCTGCTGGCCACAACCTAGAATAATGAAAAGATCAGGAATTTTACTAACACCTCTCTCTCTCGCAAGGCATGAGTGTCATACATATACTGCAACAGCATCACACACTTACTTAAGGCTCTGCAGATGGTGGTTCTATAGGTCAGGTGGATGGGGCACCAGCATTCTCCTCCTGAATCCTCCTCATGATGGCTGCAGAGGCTGGGGTTCTTGGAACATGTTGTCTTCTCTGGATTTGAGGTCTCACCAGTGCCTTTCCCAGTTCCTCGAGAAAGAGGCGTCTCCTCTGGAGCTTCCCTCTGTTCCAATCTGGGTTCAGTGCCATCCAGATGACAAAGGCGTTGTACGCTGAGATGTCCAATATGTCAAAGAATATCACCAGTGGCCAGCGTAGGGTCCTCCTTTTGCAGCTGTAGGCAGTCACCAGCTTGTCCATGTTGTCCATCCCTCCTTTTGTGGCATTATAATCTATGATGATCTCTGGTTTTTGATGCTCCTGGCCACAGATTCTCCCATCCCTGTGCAGTGTACTCATGAGTACCACATTCTTGCCTTTCTTTGGCACATAGGATACCAGGGACGTGTCAGCCGTGTACACAAACTTGGAAGACTTGACAGGCCTGTTCTTTGTAGTCAGCAGTTGGGGTGGGAGCTCAGACTTGTTTTTCCGTATCATTCCCACCATGGTCAGCTTCATCTTTAGGAGCTCCTGTCCCAGCTTGTGCGAGGTAAAAAAATTGTCGCATGTGATGTTGTGTCCACTGAGTCCCTGAGTCATGTCCAGGACAACTCTCATTCCTTGATTTTTTTCAGGGGCTCCTCCATCAGGTTTCCCTGTGTAGACTTGTAAGTTCCAAGCATATGAGGAAGTGGCATCACAGGCAGCCCAGATCTTTATACCATATTTTGCATGTTTAGATGGTATAAACTGCCTAAAGGGGCAGCGGCCCCTAAATGGCATCAGTTGCTCATCAATGGTGACATTAGGCCCAGGGTTGTAAAACAGAGGGAGGCAGTGCACCCACTTGTCCCACACTGTCCTGATGGCAGCTAGCTTGTCTCTCTGCCGTCAAGCTGGTCTGTCGTCTCTGTTATCAAAGTGGATAATCCTGGAAATTATGTGGAAGTTTTCCAGAGACATTGTTGCATGGAAAAGTTCTCTCACAGGGATTCTGTGGATTCCCCTTTGGACCTGAAAACTCCAGCAAGGATAAGAACCCCAAAGTAGGCATGTAAATGGGTTTGGTCCATCTCCTTCCACCTCTCTCCAAAAACACACGTTCCTTCTAAATTAGTGCAATCCAGTATAATTTTCTGGATGGAATCTGGGATGAAAAGCTCAAAAGAAGACTTGATGTCCTGCACATGAGTAACGGCCATCCGTATTGGCCGTGGTTGCATCCTTATCACATTGGCAGCCATGCGGGGTGGCTCATTTCTTGGGCAAGTGGACCATTCAATTTCACCATTTTTTGACATCCATATTTCTTCACTTGCGAGCTGCTGACGGGCTTGTTCTGGTCCTGGGGCTGCCTGCTGACGGGCTGGTCCTGGAGCTGGCTGCTGATGGGCTGGTCCTGGGGCTGGCTACTGACAGGCTGGTCCTGTGGCTCGTCTTCGTTTTGGAACTAGCTGATGCTCAGTCTCATCCTCTTCTTCAAAGTCACTGTCAGACCCTGAATTTTCAGAAATGTGATCCTCACATTCTGAAACCTCTTCCTCTACATCATCAAAAGCTTCTCTCTCTTCCAAAATCAATTGCAAGGCCCTCTGAGCAGCGAATCTTTTGGCCATCTTGATCAGTTGTGATAAGGAACCACACTGGCAAAGCTATATTTTATTGTGTCCCGCCCCCAATTTGCAGCTGGGATTGAGTATGAGAAAATAAAGATTGGTTTACCTGCAAGACAGAGGGTAAAATGTGCGGGTTTGAATTTTGCAACAATGCTGCAACCTTGTGCGGGAACGGCAGGGGCAGAAACACAAAACTCACACTTACACTCACACTCTCTCTCACACACACACACACACACACACACACACACACACACACACATGTAATATAAATGTGTAGGGGGGTGTACAGTGTGTGTTCATTGAAAATGTGTTCTGATATATGTTCTTCACAGAAAATGAGCCAAGGCCAGTGTGTCTGAGTTTGAAAAAATAATTAATCGTATAATTTTTCTTTTGATAAAAAAATGAAAACGGTCCCACAGACCCGAACACCATACAAGAGTAGGAGCGTGTTCTCTAACAGATGACCCCTAACCTTACAAAAAATCTAGACTTCTGAAGAACTTGCCATAAACTTGCAGCAAAATTGGCACTCATTATTTTCACATGCAAATGAGCTTCTGATTCATTGCAAATGTTTGCTAGAAGTTTGCAGCTCTTCACTGGTAGTGGTGAACCTGCAGCAAACCTTTGGCGACAATGAAGAGTTTGCCACAAAGCTCATTTGCATGTGAAAATAATGAGTGATGAATTTGCGGCAAATTTGCAGCAAGTTTGCAGAAAGCTGCCAGAACTCTCGATTTTTGTAAGGGTATGCATTAGTACAGAAATTGAGATAGTAATGCAACATCTGATGTAATACATTGTAGGGTAAAGATGTGCATGTTTTCTCCAAAACTCTTTGAGAATCATTTTGAGGCCATTGTTCTGTTTTCATAATATTATATTCAGTTGCCATTTTATTTAAGCAGTATTTTAAAAATAGTTGGAGCCTATGGGCTCTATTTTTGTGACCATGCTAGGTGCAGCGCTACGAGCAATGACTGTGCGCTACGTCTTATCCAATTGCCATGATAGCGCTAATTCTAAGAGCAATTTTCTTGCCAGCTCAATTCTCGTGCCAGCGCAAGTGCCCGTGTGTGGGAGTGCTTACACCAGGGGTACTCACACTTCTATGCATGAGATCTACTTTTTCATAATGCTATTACAGTAAGATCTACCATGTATTGTTGTCAAGATACCAACAATTCAGTAGTGTAATTTGATAATTCTCGATACCAAAACTAATACTAACTTATTTTAGGTAAACATTGTTTTAAGTTCTGAAGTAATTATTCAAGACAAGGAAACAACAGTAATAAAATAAGAACAAAGAAACAAATGAAGAAAACAGTACTTAAATTTTCAGAAATTAAAAATAAATAAATAAATAAATTTACCATTAAACTTAATAGATCACTGGTTTTCACTGTATGATTATAATACATTAATGTTGTTAAAGCTACTACATTTATCCAGCCAAGAGCAATAAATAGTCTTGGTTTTTTGTTATTGTGTTTGATTAATATTAAAGTCTAATATTAATACAGGCAGGTCTGTCAGGAAAGGAGGAGTCAGTCAGTCAGACAGTGTGTAGAGGCAAATTTCCGAAACGTTGGATGGCAAGGGGATAGGTCCTTTATATTATTGAGGAAAGCGATACCTGATTGGTCAAAGAAAATATAACTCAACCCTAACCCTACCCATAAACCTAACACTATCCAATCGGGTATCATTTCCCTCATAAATATGAATCAGTTTTCCCCTGCCATCCTGCGTTTTGGAAATCAGTGCACAGGGGAGACGAATAAGGAAATAAAACCTGATCTTTAAGGGTATCGTTATTTGTGTAGTTGATATCCCTTTCCCTTTTGACCTGTTAAAGAGATCGACCTGCGATTGTCTTACGATCGAAATAGGTCTTTGCACAAGATGTCTGAGAAGCATGTCTATTCTCGCCACAAAGTGTAAACTCAGTTCCTGCATTTGCAGTTTAAGGATTATCCCAGCAGATGATATCAAAGAGCTATCAGTCACTTTTAATACTAGCCATGATTTGAGTGACAGTAGATCTATTTGATTAATTATGTATCACAATATTCTTGATTTTGCTGGTCGATTACAATGTATATAACACGATATACAGTATACACATTTATATTGAAAATAGATTAAATAAATATTTGAACAGTCATATACATTGCAATAAAACAAACTTTATTAGTAAAGAATTCTTTTAAAAAATACTATTTTATCTGTTTTTGCCGCTTAATTGAAGCATAAAAATAAAATGAAAAAATAAGGCACCTGTGGTTGAACATTAAAAGCATCTGCAATGATTGAAAAGTAAACACTTTAATCACACATTTGTTATGGAAAAATCCAATAAACACTGGAAACCTTTTTATACTATATATAATTGCACCGTTAATAAAGGTGTTATTTAAGGTAATTTACTTGGTGTGGTTGCTTCTCTCTATAGCGGCAGGTAAGAAAGCTTGACGGCGTTACCAAGAAAGAAACCATTTAGGCAGCCAGAAACAGAACTAGTGCATCAGTTTTCATTTTGACCATTTTTACATGTGTATATACATTTATATCGAGAGCAAGCGAGATTTAGCACTCTCAGACAAAATGTGCCAGAGAGAAAAAGGCACTTTTACATGCAAAAATAACACAAAGTAACTAATGGCAGATACTGTAAACTATACCATGATGTGGTAGCACATCTGACTCCAGATCTCAGAAGGTTGCATTTTCAGATCACATGACCTAAGGGGTGGTGTGGTGTATTGGTGGTAACCAGATGATTGCTTCTTCTATCCCAGCCATAAGGTATCACCATTCTGCCCTTGAGCAAGAATTTAATCCCATGTTGCTCTAGGTAGATTGTCCCTCAAAGACGTTCATGGTATCGTTCTATGGCAGCATTGCATGAAAGTTATGGAAGTAAATTTCACCGGCTCTGAGCCTTTAAGCATCTTTTTTGCTGATTGGGAGGAAAGCCTGATGTTCTTATGCCTGTGAATACCCTGCTATGAGCTGCATTATCATCCTGCACAGATAATAACGGTTGTGCATGTTCTGAGTGGGCTGCTGTCAATCACTCACAGACAGCTGTTGTCGCTGAGAGCGCAACAGTGTTAGCGATGTTAATGTCAGCACTACACAGTAAACCTGCCTCATCTTGGCTGCCGGCACAGCACCTTCCCTTGTCCTGTCCAGATTAACAGCTGAATGTGCAGCGCGATGCCCGGCGGTGCCCGCTCACCTGCCC
Organism: Myxocyprinus asiaticus; assembly: GCF_019703515.2. Taxonomy (NCBI): domain Eukaryota; kingdom Metazoa; phylum Chordata; class Actinopteri; order Cypriniformes; family Catostomidae; genus Myxocyprinus; species Myxocyprinus asiaticus. The sequence continues at coordinate 46,138,212 of NC_059357.1, read as the reverse complement.
TGAGAGACCGCTGCTTAGCGGTGAGCAGCCGACACTATCGGGGGCAGACAGACTACACTGTGAAACGGGATTATGCTGCCAAGTGTCATGCATACAAACACAAAGACACCCGAGAAACTATCTGAAGCCGGATTTGCATAATGCAAGCACTTTATCACTTCTTTTTTTAAAACCACAGCAGTAATGTGTTGTTCAAAGGGAGCCTTATTTTTTTTTTTTCTATTCTTAAATGAACTTGGATAAAATAATGCTCTTATTAATGCTGACAGGCAGTGAGAGGAAAAAAATAGTTTATGCAATTATCACCTTCTTCTGTGTGTCTATAGCAAACCGAGCTTCCATGTGATTGGAGGGATGTTTATATTCATCAGCTTGAACTGTGTTAATTAAGGTTTGATAAACTGTTTCTTCAATACATAAGAACTGCTATTAGTTTCTTTTGCTTTTTCAGCTAGAGATACTATATTTTTGAAAATTTCAGTAGCTTTTATTTTGTATTTTGTTTTTCATTGAGTTTTTAGTTTTAATAATGTACATTCAATTTAACAATTTATTAATTTTTAATTTGTGATTTTTAGTTGTGTAGTTTAATTTCATTTCGGTATAGTTTTGTTTTCATCCCTTACAACATAAAAACACAAATTTTCCATGTGTATATATAACGATATGTACTGTACAACACTTAAAGGCCATGATATACTCAAGGAGAAGTTCTACTTCGTTCTTCACTGAGAGCCAAAAAGAGGTTCAAAACAGCTGAGCAACAGTACACTGTTTGCGAACATTCAGACACAGGCCACGCTGCTGTGGGAGGCGTTTAGAAGTATTTAAATATGAGGACACTCAAGACTACATGTAAAACCTTAACTAACGTGCAGGGTTTTGAGGGTTACTTTTGAAATGTATTCCACTACAGATTACAGAATACATGCTGAAAAATGTCATTTGTAACGTATTCTGTTAGATTACTCAAGGTCAGTAACGTAATCTACATACTTTGGATTACTTCTTCAGCACTGGTAGATTTTTTCACTTAGTTTAGCGTAAAGCTGTCAATTTACACAAGGTTTATTTCTATTACTTCAGCTCCAAACTTACTTCAAACTTACTTCTCTGTCTGCTCGTATGAATGTAACACATCATAAGAAAGTGTTTCACTGCTGTTCAAATGCACTTTGGATAAATGTTTTCCATCTGAAAGGACTAAATATTAAATGAAACAAATGACAATAAAATGCAAAGTAATCTCTTTGGTAATCAAAATACTTTTTGAATGTAACTGTATTCTAATTACCAATGATTTAAATTGTAACCGAAGTGGAATACACTTACTTATATTTTGTATTTTAAATACGTAATCCTGTTACATGTATTCTGTTAATCCCCAACCCTGCTAATGTGACATTAAAATGTGTTATCAATGACTTTATGCCTCATTCTATGTGTAGAATTGAAATGAGATCAGTAAAAGAAGCCACTCGATGATGATTTAAAGGAATATATAGTAGATAATGTTTAAACTGTCATGTTTGCATTCTGCATTCATGGTGCTAATGCGCTAACATGCTATACACGGCCATAATATGTGCCTGTTATACTCTGTTATTGTAATTTATGATGACACTGATACTGCAAAGATGGGTGTATAAAAGACTGTTAATGGGCAGAATACAGACAAAAGAATGATGATAGGCATATCTGATATGAGGCACATGAGTGAAGCTGCTTAACAAACAACAGTGATTGGGAACTAAAGAGTATTTGAGTATATTTAATTACTTTTGTAGACTAATTTAAAATAATAATAATAATAATAATCTCAACACTGCCAAAAAGACATGACAAGTTTAGAGTGAGCACACAAAAGCATTGGATAGCATGCTAACCAATTAGCATGCTAAGCTAATGTTTCCTATGGATAGCATTGTGATAAAATAGCCTTAAAAGATAGAATATCCTACAGTTAGCATGTTTACTGAGTAGCATGCTACACTTTCATAGCATGTAGCATGAAATCCATGGTAAAAGACCATGGTAAAATTTTCTTTTGAACTTAAGTTACAAAAAATCTAAACTAGCCGCAAAATTTGCAGCTCGCTATTTTCACATGCAAATGAGCTTTTGATTCGCCACATGTTTGACAGAAGTATTCAGCTCTTTGCCGGTAGTGGTGAACCTTCGGCAAACCTTTGGCAACAATGGACAATTTGTGGCAAGTTTGCATCAAAAGTTGCCATGAACTCCTGATTTTCAGAAGGGATGCTGCCTCCAAACAAAAATTATGCTTCATTGTGCTGCCTTAAACTTCCATTGGGGAGAAAAAATAGAACAATAAGAATACCTGCAAGCAGAAATGATCAGGGGTAAATCCTGCAATTATTCAGTAAGTACAACACAAAAACATCCAGAACAAAATTTTACCAAATACTAGTCAAGGTGGGGATTGAACCCACAACCGTGAGAACTATAGTCCAATACTCTACAGAGTGTGCCACTCAATTGACATAGCTAAACCATGGTAGAGACATCCAGAGTTTAGAGTCAGCACACAAGTGTGGGTTATCTTTTGAACTATAGGTAGCGCTTTCTTTAAACTGCTCAGGGATCCTCAGGACATGATGTTGATGATGCATACCTATTTTCTTTCAAATCTGACAATGCATTTAAAATATATATCACTTTTTATTCAAATTCAATATGCTGGAGAGGCAGTATGGCTGATATGGGAAAACTGATATTGTTGAAATCTGCATAACCTACAAATTTAGGACATATGGTTCAAATTCACAATTCTTGACCCATAGGTGGCGATGTCGCGAAACTCTGCATGTGCCCTCAGACCATGGTCCTCATGAAACATACCAAGTTTTGTTTCAATAGGACAAAGTGTTCCTGAGATACAGCCTCAAATCCATTTTCACATCGACATGGTTAACTTTGCGATGCTATAACTTTTAAACAAAGACTATCATTTCTGTGTGCTTCGGTCTGGAGAATATTTAAAGACATTGTTTACAGAAATTGGACAAAGTTTGAAGGACATGAAAATATTAAACTGTAAACATCATAATCCAAGATGGCGGACACTGTAATGGGCAGAGTTATTTTGTAAGGGGTTCATTTGAATCATCAAGAGGAGAGTAATCAGAAAAAAAAAAAAAAAAAAAAAGTGTCTCTAGGCAAAACGTTCACAAGATACCCCCAAAAGAAAAGTGAATTTTTGAACTGGTGGTGGCACAATAGAGTGTGTCCTAGAGGTCCTAAATTTGCTATGGGGACTATTCATGCCCACAACTATCATTGTGCCAGATTAAAAAATTTGACTATGGTCTTATGGGCTGCTATAGACTCCCATTGGGGAGGAAGAATAATAATACTAATGGATACAATAGGTGCCACAGCACCTTCAGTGCTTGGCCCCTAATAATTCATTAAATAGGCAGTACAAATTCATTGATATGATTTAAATATTAAGGTTTTATATATGCAGAAATGAATAACACATGTACACCCTTACAAAAATCAAGAGTTCTGGCAAACTTGCCGCAAATTAGTCACTCATTATTTTCCCATGCAAATGAGCTTTGCGACAAACTCTTCATTGTTGCCAAAGTTTTGCAACAGGTGAAGAGCTGCAAACTTCTGGCAAACATTTCCTGCAAATCACAAGCTTATTTGAATGTGAAAATAATGAGTGACAAATTTGCAGCAAGTCAGAACTCTAGATTTTTTGTAAGAGATTTAATCATACATTTATTTACAAATGCATTTTTTTGATATATTTGCAACGTAATTTATAATTTCTGACTTCTACATACATAACCCTCCAATCTGCTGAAGTAGCAGACATTTACAGTAAAGTTTAAGACAAAAGTTGTTATATTTCTCACTTTGTGCTTATAGTTTTGAATGGAATACATCACATCTGGTTGGGCGGTCACAGATGGTCCAGTCGCAGAAGTATTTCAAGCTCAAATTGGATCCAAAAATTCCACATCCGCAGATGATTAGAACTCCGTGCAGCCCCAGTGAGACTGACTTCCTGTCATCGTCTGTTGTTTGTCGGGTGCAGTAAAAAGGCAGCTTTAAAAATCAGAAACTGCACCATACTCAAAATTATACCATCAAAGTTTAAGTTGCTAATTTTATTTGTCAATTTCACAACAGCACAGCATACTACAGTACTTACGGACAATGAAATGTGTTATAAATATGCCATCATTGCTACATTTAGCAGTAAATTAAGTAACTACCATCAGTCTGGCATCTCTAGGGCATTTATGATTCAGCAGCATGGACCGGATCAGCTCAGATCTTGTCAGATGGTGCAAACTCCCATTTTTATTTTTATTTTAGTTTACACAAAAACATTTACTGCAATTTTTTTTTTTCATCTTCATAATAATTTTTGTTACCCTTGCTTTCAACATGCTGCCACCACACGTCTTTAAAACACAGCCAGTCCAAGTAAATGTAAATGTTGTGGTCATGCCAGACACGTGCCAACATAAATACTTCTGCCTTCATGTTTCTTACTTCATCTTGTTTTTGTTTTCTTTTATAATCCCACAACTTTGGCCAAAGCTCAAAAGTGGAACACGAACATGTTTGGGATAGGTTCAGTGAGTACACTTTTGCAGTGAGGAGAGAGCAGCTCTCTCTCTCTCTCTCTCTCTCTCTCTCTCTCTTCTCTCCAAGCCCTCGATTTCCCTTGTATCCATCTTCTATTCTCTGTGGCAGCTTTTGCTCACATTAATGATGAATATACAACAGTTAGTTCCGGTACTCGAATCTGATTGGACGAGAGACATTCCATGAGTACTTATGGTCTCACACCATCAGCACTCGGACACTTCACTGTGTGTATCACTCTGCTTGTGTTCGTGCCATTCTAAACTAAAGTGTAAGAGCAGTGCAGATGTGTTAAGAGCTACAGTTGAAGTCAGAAGTTTACATACACTTAGGTTGAAGTCATTAAAACTCATTTTTTAACCACTCCACAGATTTCATATTAGCAAGCTATAGTTTGACTAGTCGTTTAGAACATCTACTTTGTTCATGACACGAGTAATTTTTTCTACAATTGTTTACAGACAGATAGTTTCACTTTTAATTGACTATATCACAATTCCAGTGGGTCAGAAGTTTACATGCACTAAGTTAACTGTGCCTTTAAGCAGCTTGGAAAATTCCAGAAAATAATGTCAAGCCTGTAGCCAATTAGACAATTAGCTTCTGATAGGCTAATTGGAGTCAATTGGAGGTGTACCTGTGGATGTATTTTAAGGCCTACCTTCAAACTCAATGCCTCTTTGCTTGACATCATGGGAAAATCAAAAGAAATAAGCCAAGACCTCAGAAAAAACATTGTGGACCTCCACAAGTCTAGTTCATCTTTGGGAGCAATTTCCAAATGCCTGAAGGTACCATGTTCATCTGTACAAACAATAGTATGCAAGTATAAACACCATGGGACCACGCAGCCTTCATACCGCTCAGGAAGGAGACACATTCTGTCTCCTAGAGATGAACGTAGTTTAGTGCAAAAAGTCAAAATTAATCCCAGAACAACAGCAAAGGACCTTGTGAAGATGTTGGAGGAAGCAGGTAGACAAGTATCTATATCCACAGTAAAACGAGTCTATATCGACATAACCTGAAAGGCTGCTCAGCAAGGAAGAAGCCACTGCTCCAAAACCAACATAAAAAAGCCAGACTACAGTTTGCAAGTGCACATGGAGAGAAAGATCTTACTTTTTGGAGCAATGTCCTCTGGTCTGATGAAAAAAACATGGAACTGTTTGGCCATAATGACCATTGTTAAGTTTGAAGGAAAAAGGGTGAGGCTTGCAAGCCGAAGAACACCATCCCAACTGTGAAGCATGGGGGTGGCAGCATCATGTTGTGGGGGTGCTTTGCTGCAGGAGGGACTGGTGCACTTCACAAAACAGATGGCATCATGAGGAAGGAAAATTATGTGGATATATTGAAGCAACATCTCAAGACATCAGCCAGGAAGTTAAAGCTTGGTCGCAAATGGGTCTTCCAAATGGACAATGACCCCAAGCATACCTCCAAAGTTGTGTCAAAATGGCTGAAGAACAACAAATTCAAGGTATTAGAGTGGCCATCACAAAGCACTATCCTCAATCTGAAACAAAATTTGTGGGCAGAACTGAAAAAGCATGTGCGAGCAAGGAGGCCTACAAACCTGACTCGGTTACACCAGTTCTGTCTGGAGGAATGGGCCAAAATTCCAGCAAATTATTGAGAGGAGCTTTCCAAAATGTTTGACCCAAGTTAAACAGTTTAAAGGCAATGCTACCAAATACTAACAAAGTGTATGTAAACTTCTGACCCACTGGGAATCCGATGAAAGAAATATAAGCTGAAATAAATAATTCTCTCTACTATTATTCCAACATTTCACATTCTTAAAATAGTGATCCTAACTGACCTAAGACAGGGAATGTTTTCTGCGATTATATGTCAGGAATTGTGAAAAACTGAGTTTAAATGTATTTGGCTAAGGTGTATGTAAACTTCTGACTTCAACTGTATATATATATATATATATATATATATATATATATATATATATATATATATATATATATACATACACACACACACACACACATTATATATATATATATATATATATATATATATATATATATATATATATATACAGTTGTGCTCAAAAATTTGCATACCCTGGCAGAAATTGTGAAATTTTGGCATTGATTTTGAAAATATGACTGATCATGCAAAAAAGTCTTTTATTTAAGGATAGTGATCATATGAAGCCATTTATTATCACATAGTTGTTTGGCTCCTTTTTAAATCATAATGATAACAGAAATCACCCAAATGGCCCTGATCAAAAGTTTACATACCCTTGAATGTTTGGCCTTGTTAAAGACACAGGTGACACACACAGGTTTAAATGGCAATTAAAGGTTAATTTCCCACACCTTTGGCTTTTTAAATTGCAATTAGTGTCTGTGTATAAATAGTCAATGAGTTTGTTAGCTCTCATGTGGATGCACTGAGCAGGCTAGATACTGAGCCATGGGGAGCAGAAAAGAACTGTCAAAAGACCTGAGTAACAAGGTAATGGAACTTTATAAAGATGGAAAAGGATATAAAAAGATATCCAAAGCCTTGAAAATGCCAGTCAGTACTGTTCAATCACTCAAGAAGTGGAAAATTCAGGGATCTCTTGATACCAAGCCAAGGTCAGGTAGACCAAGAAAGATTTCAGCCACAACTGTCAGAAGAATTGTTTGGGATACAAAGAAAAACCCACAGGTAACCTCAGGAGAAATACAGGCTGCTCTGGAAAAAGACGGTGTGGTTGTTTCAAGGAGCACAATATGACGATACTTGAACAAAAATGAGCTGCATGGTCAAGTTGCCAGAAAGAAGCTTTTACTGAGCCAATGCCACAAAGAAGCCCGGTTACAATATGCCCTACAACACCTTGACACACCTCACAGCTTCTGGCACACTGTAATTTGGAGTGACGAGAGCAAAATCAGAATCAGAATCAGAAGGTTTAAATGGCAATTAAAGGTTAATTTCCCACACCTGTGGCTTTTTAAATTGCAATTAGTGTCTGTGTATAAATAGTCAATCAGTTTGTTAGCTCTCACGTGGATGCAAGAATTTGGGGCCTCATAGACAACTATTACAAAAGACTGCACGCTGTCATTGATGCTAAAGGAGGCAATACACAGTATTAAGAACTAAGGGTATGCAGACTTTTGAACAGGGGTCATTTCATATTTTTCTTTGTTGCCATGTTTTGTTTTATGATTGTGCCATTCTGTTATAACCTACAGTTGAATATGAATCCCATAAGAAATAAAAGAAATGTGTTTTGCCTGCTCACTCATGTTTTCTTTAAAAATGGTACATATATTACCAATTCTCCAAGGGTATGCAAACTTTTGAGCACAACTGTATGTATATATATATATATATATATATATATATATATATATATATATATATATATATATATATATATATATATATATAAAAATAAACTGCAACTTAACCTGACAGCCAATGATAACCATGCATTTTTATTGTATGGAAAAGAACAGCTTTAATAACATTTCCACAGGAAAAAGTAATATGAGTTTTGAGTGACATAGGTGTGATTGAATGGACTAAATTTAGACATGTGATTTAGACACTTGTTTACCTACTATAATCATGCTTAATTATCAAAGAAACAAATAAATGTTTTTGGAAGTTGCAAACAAAATCCTCTGGCTCAAAAATATGGAATCGGCATGACAATTCTGGATGAGATCTGTTACACATCACTCTCTGGCAATTCTAAAATTAATTGGAGCTCTGTAATTACCAGCACTAACATTTGTCACATATTTGAAAGTTTAAAGACTACTCATTTACTTGTGGGTTATCTTCAAAGACTTGTGTTTGAAAGGTGTTTGGTTTTCTCGTAAATTCTGTCCACAAGGTTTTGTTGTTTTGCTAGTGACAGATGTTGAAGAGTCTAGACAGCTGAAATAAAGTTGAACTTTGGCCTTTGTCTTAAATCACTGCATGCCTTGCACTGAAGACTATTTTATTTATTGTTTTACTGTATTACCTCTTATCTCAGCGCTGAGATAGTGTTGAGACTAGCACAGTGACAGCCATATGTTTGGGAGACAACATTCATCCATTACCCAAAAATCCCCAAGACTGAACTTGTCTTGTTGTTTGCATTGCAAACCCAAATATGATGGCAAATATGACATCCAAAGCCTGTGGTTATTGGTGAATATGGAGCACCAACTGCATTGAAATGGGGAGATAAGATTTGGACCAAAACACTTGCGGCCAGAGCAAATGTTGCTCAGTGATTGTCATCTTGTTATTAGAGTGTTTCTTGATTCCAGAACTTTCTCCTCTCTTAAACTTGTTTATACTTTAGCTTGGCACTGTCGTATGAACCTTCAATGTTTTTAACATTATTTGCAGTAGGTATTCTCAAAAGGTTTTTGATAAACAGGCACATCTGCTCACCCAACGCAACTCAAAGTTATAAAAAATCAGAGGTGCACGATGATGCATAACATACCCTTGCGGAAGCAATGTGCTGAGTATAAACTAGGCTTTACTTTTTCTCTTTCTCTTTCATTCTCTCCTTCTTACTTACACGTTGTTTTTGCAGTTACATCAACCTCCTACTCCCTGAATGTATTTTTCTGGACGCTTCCACTGATGTGTTCTTCCTCCTTTTCTCTCAGCAGTCCCAGGGTATCCTCGCTTCTCAGGAAGTCTGGCCCATACCTTTCTTCCCATAAGCCATTTGGATCACCATGCCAACAGTGGGGTGCTCTATGGGCAACACCGTTTCTATGACACACAAAAAGGTGGGTAAAATAAAATAGAAATTCACAAACTTGTTTCATAAAACATTGTATTGATTGCCGAGTTGCATATACTGAAAAATAAAATGACTAGTAAAATTGACTTTACACGTTTTTGCACACAGATTTTCGAATTCAATTTTAATGGTATAAAATTAAGTAAAATCAACGTAACCTCGTGACATAATATTGAAAAAGAAAAGTGAGTAAATCTAACATAAAAACAGCATTTAATTAATAGCATTTGAAAGGATATTATATACAAATGTTTAATTTTTTGGACTTTCCTTCAAAACATCACTTTGTATTGCCAAATAGCAAATGTACGTCTCCGAGACTTCTGTTTAAGAGAGTTTTTTATCTGGAAAGAATCGCATTCAAATTAACATCTGATAAACATCTCAAAAAGAGGAGATTTACACACATTCTAAATCATAAACATCTCAAAGACATTTGCTGAATGTCCTTTTGACATACGAGGAGAAAAATCGAGAGTTCATGGCAAATTTGCCGCAAATTCGGCACTGATAATTTTCACATGCAAATGAGCTTTGCAGCAAACTGTCCATTGTTGCCAAAGGTTTGCCGGAGGTTTGCCACTACCAGCTTAGAGCTGCAAACTTTTGCCAAACATTTGCAGCGAATGAAAAGCTCATTTGCATGTGAAAATAACAAGCTGCAAGTTTGCGGCTAGTTTCATTTTTTGTAAGGGCGTCTTCAAGATTTAAACACACACATCATATATACATCAGGGTGATGTACGTGTGCTATCAGAAATTATTGGTGGAAGAAACAAAAGATGGTGCCACACAGACTTTTACACTTGGTGCACAAAACATGATAACAGTAACAATCAATTAATAATGTTTTCAGTATAAACGGTTAATTTTGAGTAGAAAATTTCACAAAACAACAAGTTACAAATTGTGACAACAAAATCAACAGTAACAGCAGTGTAAATTAAACTGCCATTCTGTGAAACTATGCAAGCTATTTAATTATTCAAGCCTGTTGCATGCTGGGAACACCAGCTTTAAAAACATAATTAAATTGACTTATTTTCTTTACCAATGAAATGTACTCAAATCAGCTAATAAATATTACAAAGTTTTTCAACTTTATGATTGATACTTGAGAACGCATTGTAAAGATAATAAACAATCGTAAATAATACTTATAAGTTAGAGCATTAATGTCTAAATGTTTAAATTGAGTAAAAATTTCAAATGTAGAGTATTTCATCTTTTCTGCTATATTTACTTTATTTCAAAATATTTTTTTCCAGTGTATTTCATATGCGTCTCTACTTCTCTGTTGTAGTCTCCAACAAAAATGACAGCATAGGTCCATAAATTAACCCTCAAGGGAAGTGCTTCTGCTAGGGCTAATTTTGAATTATTATTATTTCCATTTGTTTTGTTTCACAGAGAACTTCTATTTAAGAAGTCTTCCGTCCCAGTCCCCACTCATCTCAGCCAATCACAGCATCCAGCCCATATCGAGGATGGGGCCTGGACAATCCCAGGGCTCATGTAGCAGGGACAGAGATGCAGGAAGTGGGGTAAGCCTGCACAAGGGCCTTAAAGATACTAGCATAGACAGAGGCGTAGTTTCAGTCTCCAAGGATAAAGACAGGCCTAGTAGTAAACAGGACCGCCATCACCACAGTCACCATCAACTACCCCATCATCATCCTCACCAATCCCAGCTCCACCCACAACACCCAGTCTCTTTGGAAGAGATTAATTGCAGGGGACACAAAGCCAACCTGCCTATGGAGTGCAAGGATCATCCACAGATCATGGGAAAGCCTCTTAGTGCCTGTCTGCTCAACGGGAAGATGCAGAATGGGGACCACGGGACTAGAGTAAAGGTCTCTATGGCTACTTGTGGTGGGGATGGAGTGGGTAGAGGTAATGTAGGCTCCAATAGTGTCCAAAGCAGGCACGTTGGGGGAAGCAGTAATGGGCGCTGCACCAAAGAGGAGGTAAGTGGGGAGATGCGGATCAGTGAGCAGCCTCCTACGACCTGTCTGGAGCGGAGTCAGGCAATGCAGCATTCCTTGCCCTACTCAGTGCCTTCTCCACTGCCCATGGGCTCTGCTGCTGGAGGGGGGCATCCAGGTGGCTTCCACTGTTTGCAGCTTCATCCCGGCCACCCCCATTACCCAAACCACAACCGGCACTCACACCATCACCCAGACTTCTTCTGCTCTCCTCCGCCAGTCTCTGTGGGAAACCCTTCCTTACATGATAAAGGGATCAATAGTGGTGGCTGTAGAGAACCCAAAGTGACTGGAGCCACATTTGTACCGTCTGTTAGCCACCTTGGGGAGAAAACTGAAGACCACTTCCAGCTGGGCAGCTCTGAGTGCCAAGGGGTTGGGGGTGGAAGGAATAGTGTCAAGGAGAAGGCCTTGGAAAAGACTTCCAATGGGGGGCATCATGGGAACTGGCCCAGGAAACAGCAGCAAACTCCAACCCAGCAGCAACATCCCTACAGAAAAGTTGAAAAAGCCTCAGATTGGATACACAACCACCACCATCACCTGCAGCAACCACAACGGCAGCAGCAGAACCATTCTCAGCAACACCAGACTGTGCGTTCCAGAAGTGCGGACTGCATTAACAGTATGGAAAGAGACATCTACAGAACTACTCTGGCTCATGAGCCAAAAGCTGTTCATCCCTTACCCAACCAACCCAACACCAACCCCCAACCCTACAGGGACTGCTCCCACTCTGGACCTCCAACCATTCTTTCACCTCTTGCTGGAAAGACCATGGGCCAGCACGTGGGTGCAGGAAGACAAGGAAGCTGCTCCATGCCGAGAGATGGACAAAAGGTTGCCCGCATTCGCCACCAACAGCACGGTAGGGCTGGCCCAGAGACAACTGGTGCAGATCTAAACCAGGCTAATGGAAACCAGGAGTTGAAGAGGAATATATCTCCTTATAGCTACTACAACAACAACATGCAGCATCCCCCACATCAACAGCCGTCAGTGCCACCTTGGACCATGCAACCACACCAAATGCACTCTGAAGGGGACCAGCACAAATCTTACATTGAATCGAACAGTGGAGCTGCCAACAACAGACCGCCTACACAGCAACAGCTGCAGCAGCACCAGACAGCTGGAATGGGTCCCCCTCTTCCTCCGCTTCATCCGGCCCCTCCTCAAAATCAGCAGGAGGTCACAGGCTCACAGGGAGAGAACAGTGCCATGAAGAACCTTCTGAAGTACAGCAACCAGCAGCCTCTCCTTTCCCAGAAGAGCCCGTTTGGAGGGCTCGGGAGCCTAAAAACAGGGCCAAATAGCACCAGCTGCTCTCTTCAGGGGAGCAAGCAGACCCTTCCCTCCAGAAAAGGTCATAGTCATGAGAGTGAGCGAGCTGATTGTGGGGGACGGGGCAGAGAGATAGGAGAGGACCCACATGTAGAAGGGGAGGTGAGACAGCCTCCAGTGGGGATTGCAGTTGCTGTGGCACGACAGAGAGACCCAGCCTGCCAGACATCAGGCAGCCATCCCGGTAGCCGACAGGGGCGGGTGCTGTCTTCCATGAAAGGTAAGCTTGACCTTTGAACTGTCAGGGCCTTCTTAAACAAACAATGGGCAGGGACACAGAGCAGTTTGTTTATGCATGACCTCTGGAAGACTTCACTGGTGAAAAATAAACAGCAAAACTCGCCAAGACCCAAAGTGGAAACAGCTTTTTACTTTTACACACAAAGATGCTGGTACAGGGAGAGAAAGGTTGTGCTGCAGCTGTTTACATGCAGTGTACCAGCGACAGTGCATGTCATTCACTAACCGAGCGTACACATGTGCGTAAAACTGTTTCCACGCAAAAATTAAGATTAATCAATAAGTTAACATTTACATTTATTGTAAATTTAGGATAAAATTTATAACCATCTGAAACCACATGCACACAAAAATCAAAGAGTCCCGGGATGCTGTAAACATGGAATATGTTAAGCCAAAATATTTCAGAGCAACAAAAATTATCACATTACAGCATGACCTGGCATAGGTTCTGCTTAAAAAAAAGTCAAACATGTGTAGTCTTGGCTAATGTAAAATGTATTTATTGTGTTTAAACTGGTTTTAAGAGTGGCACACTTGGCTTTACATGAATATTTTGCAGATAAGAGAAAGTTTTTGATGTTAACCATTTTGTAGGCACTCCACGCTCCATGTACCCTTCAGACTCACCTGGTGAGGAGGAGAGGAAAAGGATGAGTGTAGAGCACATGGGTCATCGGTGCCTTGACAGAGAACGAGACACTTATATCAGGTGAGTGACCCATCCCCCCACATACTTCTTGTATTGTTACACTTGCTCAACCACTGACCTTTCAACCTCCTCTCATCTGGTTTTACAGGGATAACAAGGAAAGAGTGGAATTTGCACACATCCATCCATCTAACAGTTGCCATGGTGACCTCACCTCTCATATCATGGTGCCAGGTGGCACTTCAGTGCAGCCTAACCAGTTAGGAAACCCGACTGCGCATACACACTCTGCTCACCACCACTGGATGCCACGCACAGGAAGTCCCTCCCTCTGGATGACGGATCACTCTTATGGTTAGTAATGTTGAGTAGAAAATTAGATGTGGGGGAAATCCACATTTCAATCTCCATTCTTCTTTTTTTGTTTTTATTTCCTGTTAAAATAATCAATTAATTAATCAGAACCAAACAGATGCTCATGTTTTAATGCAGGGTGAGTGGTATAATTTTTGTTTAATTTTTTTATTAAGATTCATAAATAAGTTCACGCTTAAATTTATTCTGAATTTAGGATAAAATTTATAACCAACTGAAACCACATGTACACAAAAATTAGTGATGTTCCGATACCTGTACTGGTATTGGACTCAGGTCTGATACCGTGGTCATGTACTGGTACTCGTACTTGTAAAAATGCTCCGAAACCAAAAACCGATACCATCTGATGTACGAATGTCATTTTGTAAACATTCAGTGCACAAATTAAAATCTTGTTATGTCCTAGTGAGATTATTTTACTGCAAAAGCTGTGATTTAATGATATAAATATATAGTTTGCATGAGTGGCGAGCTGCAAATGTGAGAACTTGTGAATGTATGGAGACAGTGTGGTGCCGATGCCGGCTGCACGTACCGTGGCTCATACAACATCGTCATGAGCATTGAGTGCTGTCTGTAGCAGATGACAGTGAACAGTGAACACCTTGGTCATAACAACACAGAAACACTTCAAAATAAAAGCTCAGTAACAATAAAAGCTCAATTTAAATTAATAAAGTATGACAGAAATTTAATATTCACTGTTATACTACTACTACTACTAATAATAAATCAATTCTTTTCAGTTTTTATTTGGAACTTAAGATGCAAACCAAAATATATGAACATTCATAACATATTAATGATAAGTCAATTAACTCAACTGCTTCACATTATGTAAAACTTAAATTAAAAACAGAAGACGTAAACACAAAAAATTATAAAATGGATTGTGTAGATTGCAACTTCTGATTGGATGAGCCACATTCCAAGCCATTGTAAAATAGCTGATAAGCAAATCTGTGACCACACAACAGATGAATTCTATATTAATGTGGCAAGTTGCAAAGTTGCTTCGCAACCTTAAAGAGCCAAAACTTTGTTTTTGTGACTAATCATCTTGACTTGTTTGTGACACGTCCTGCTCTGTATTTTCACATTATTCAATGTTTCTTGCTCTCATGTAAAAATAACATAAAGCATTCCTGCATACAGATGGACCATGGACAATGTAAGCCTAGCAAATATATGTTACCATGATATAAATGGTATAGCAAAATCTCTACTAGTTGACACAGTAAATACTGTCATATTCTCCAGCATTAACTTAAAAAATGATGAACTTTGCTTTATCCTAATAGGACTTTCTTGTTGTTTTAGGCATTGGCCACACAGCTTTGCATCAGAATCTGCCCCCGGGGTTCTCTGCAGCTATGCCTGCCCCCCTTCAGTCAGTCCTTCCACTACCCCAGGACCCCTCCGCCCAACTGGTGGTGCTGCCCAGCGAACCTGCCACACACCCAGCCAGCCACCTTGGTATGCCATGCTGCTCTCTGCCACATATCCTCCTTTCCTCCCATATCCTCCATCTATTTGACCTACTGTGCTTGACCCATTTGTCAGATTTAGCATTCATTCTTTTTGCAAAGCACACAGCAGCTCTCAAGGGTTTGTCCCTCAAGATCTACTGTAATGCTGCCAAGCTTGAGAAATTATGCCAGCTAACAATGAATCCACTCAGGTTTCAAGGTTATAAGTTCACTTTTAGCTGAAGAAACATTTTGTGCTCACTTAAGTGAGCCTACTGACAAAACTAGCACAAACCCTTGCAAAGCATAGTGATTCCCAACCAGAGGTACTTAAAGGGATCATTTATTCACCATTATATTATTCCAAACCCATATGACTTTCTTTCATTCATGAAACACAGAAGGAAATGTTAGGCAGAATGTAAGTCTCTGTCACCATTCAATTCAATAGTATGGGAAAAAAGAAAGATGCAATAAGTACGACTTGCTACTGCTAAGCACACTAAGGGGGGGTGGGGGTGTCCAGTAATGGGAAAGCACTTTTTTGTGTTGTTTTTCTAAAGTTAGAGTGCCTATACACTGGCAGCCAAAAGTTTGGAATAATGTACAGATTTTGCTCTTGTGGAAATAAATTGGTACTTTTATTCACCAAAGTGACATTCAGCTGATCACAATGTATAGTCAAGACATTAATAGCGTGGAAAATTACTATTACAATTTGAAAAAAATATTCAGAACTTCTTAAACTACTTCAAAGAGTTCTCATCAAAAAATCCTCCATGTGCAGCAATGACAGCTTTGCAGATCCTTGACATTCTAGCTGTCAGTTTGTCCAGATACTCAGATGACATTTCACCCCACACTTCCTGTAGCACTTGCCATAGATGTGACTGTCTTGTCAGGCACTTCTCACACACCTTACAGTCTAGCTGATCCCACAAAAGGTCAATGGGGTTAAGATCCATAACACTCTTTTCCAATTATCTGTTGTCCAATGTCTGTGTTTCTTTGCCCACTCTAACCTTTTCTTTTTCTTTTTCTGTTTCAAAAGTGGCTTTTTCTTTGCAATTCTTCCCATAAGGCCTGTACCCCTGAGTCTTCTCTTTACTTTAATATCGACCTTCAGACATGCCAGTCTATTGCATACTATGGCAACTCAAAAACAAACACAAAGACAATGTTAAGCTTCATTTAACGAACCAAAGGGCTTTCAGCTGTGTTTGATATAATGGCAAGTGATTTTCTAGTACCAAATTAGTAATTTAGCATGATTACTCAAGGATAAGGTGTTGGAGTGATGGCTGCTGGAAATGGGGCCTGTCTATATTTGATCAAAAATGACTTTTTTCAAATAATGATGGTGCTGTTTTTTATATCAGTAATGTCCTGACTATACTTTGTGATAAGTTGAATGCCACTTTGGTGAATTTCCTTCTGAAACAGCAAAATCTGTACATTATTCCAAATTTTGGCCGGCAGTGTATGTCCAGAAGTATTAAAGGGGCCATGAAGTGCTCTTTTTTTGTTTTATTAACTTCCCTGAGGTCCACTGATAATGTTATTGAGTTTTAAGATAATTTAATATAAGATCATTTTCCACCCTGTCTCTGTCCCTCTGTTTGAAACGCTCTGTTTTGGCCTAAGTGCCTCCTTAAAACTTTAACATAAATGCCCACTGTTATGATTGGCTAACAGCGTGCAGCCCCTCGAAATCAGCAATATTTGAAACTCAATTGGAAGAGAATGAACAACCCCACAATATTATGACACTGCATTTCAGGGTTTCCATAGAACGCACACCCAGCACATTGCATCTGAATATATTACATTGTTCATCTCTCTCTCTCGAACTGGCATCCCACCTCCTCTTTATCCCTCTCCCGGCTGATTGGGCTGATTCAGCGTCGGGCGTCCATCATTATGGTTTTGTGTGTGTGTGTGTTCGGCGTAGCTGCGGGGATGCAGCACGTGAAGCTGTTTTATGTTATGTTTAAGAAATACATTTCTACGTGTTTGTCAAGCCGGTCCCAGCTTCCTCCTTTCCCATCCTTGAGTCATTGCACTGGTGCTGAAACCCAGGAAGGAGGAAGGATGCGCTGTAGTGGAGTCCTCACCGCTGCCGTCCGCCAGGAGGAGGAGGAGCCACTGCTGTCCGCTGGGAGGAGGAGCAGCTGCCATCCACCAGGAGGAGGAGCTGTTGCCATCTGCCAGGGGACAGAAGACTTGCTGTCATCCGCTGGGAGGCGGAGGAGCGGCTGTCATCCACCAGGGGGTGGATGAGTGGCTGAGGACCAGTCGACAGTGTGTCCAGGGCCAACGAGCCCATCTCTCTCTCCTCTCTCTCCTTCTTCTCTCTCTCTAGCTCCCTCCCTAGAAATTGTGTGTGTGTGTGTGTGTGGGGGGGGGGGGGGGGAGTTATGTTTGACTTCAGTTTGTTATTAAAGTATTAGGTTGACTATTCAGCTGGTTCCCGCCTCCTCCTTGCCCATCTTAAGAACCTTGTTACAAGCTGTTAAACTCAGCACCATAAATATCAAACATACATGACATTTGAAATATTCAAGAATGAAACAGTTTACTTACTGTTTTGCATCGGGTGCAAGATGCCCCATCCTTCAATAGTTTGCTTGGAAAGCTTGAATCGTATTATGACTGGTTCATAAGCAATCCATGCTTACATGAGCTGAAAAAGCATGCAATCCACGCTGAAATACGATGAAGACACATCCACATGACACACAAACATAGTCCAAAGCACAGTGTGATCTAGACGCACACATAAAGCATCACATCACCGAAAACGTATCAAAACGTTCAAAGACACCAGTCTAGCGCTTGTTTTCATACACCAACAATTAAAAATAGTGCAGATGAGCAAAGAACGTGTCCATGATGCATTTGTTCTCAAAACAACAACAACAAGCAGCAGCTGAATGGAACCGAATTGCTTCTCCTCTTCAGAGTTGTAACTTGACACCACGTCTTTTAAAAGCTGCGCAAGATATGTATCAAGTGGTCAAAGATGTCTGTCTCATGCATGAATATATACAAAAATAATTCAAAATAGTCCAGATGGGTCTCTTTTGGTGTTCAGGAATAGTTAGGCCACAGTAGGCCTTATTTGTCCTTCTCTCTCAGTTTATGAACTGAAACACCAGTGGGCGGGCCAAGGATGCGTTGATGTAAAAGTAGGCATTGATGTTTTTGAGCTGTAGAGGTGGCCATGAATTAATGTACTCCTAGTGAAAAGAAGTAGAGAACGAGGTGTTTTTGCTTCTTGGTTTCAATAAATGCTTTTATTGCATTGGGGATTATGTTTTGAGTTCTGAAATTTACAGTATGTTTTTAAAGTAGAAAGATCTCATAAAATATCAAAAGGAAAATATATCAAGGAAAATTATTTTAAAAAATGAGTGGCGCCAATGGTTTCTACGATCTACTTAGGGTTACGATGATTTTGGGAAGTGCCACTCTGATTGATTCAATCACAGAATGGACTGATTTGGTTGCAGTTGTTAACAGCTCATTGGAGGGGACGATTATCAGATTAAAACAGATAATTGGTCTGTTCGTCACACAGTCACTTTGATATACATTAGCTTCAGAAGACTTGTAATACGTACTACTTTAATGGTGGTATTTTATCATTTTGGAGCTTGACAGCCCAGTCCCCTTCCACTGTCAATACATGGAAAAAAAATGGCTTGGATATTCTTCAAAAATTCTCCTTTTGTTTTCCATGGAAGAAATAAAGTCAAACGGGTTTGAAACGATATGACGGTAAACAAATAAATGATGACAGAATTTGGGTGAACGATTCCTTTAAGACTACACGTGTAATATGAAGAGTAGAATCTTTTTTTTTTTTAAAGGCGGGTCTGGCTATGTGTCATGCTGGATGTGCGTGGCCAGCTCGCTGTCTGACACTGCCAGGGGAATGGCTGGAGTTTATCCTGACATGGGAACTAAGAAGTCGCCTAGACTACATACTGCAGCACTTGCCCACTGTGGGTTTCAAAGGGGATTTTTCAAGGGGGCGGATACAGATTACCAAATGCCAAGCTTCTCATGCTAACAGTTATTCTAATAGGAACTGCATCCATTGATTTTAATCAAATAATAATCATTGGAAACATGTATCATTCTTTGCTCACACGGCTACACATATCAGTTAGAGAATTCTCAAGTGGAATGTCAGGCTGCATTCACAAAGTCAGTGTTTAGGATTGAGAACTGTATTTACTAACAGGTCTGAGTATTAAATTGTCCTGTTCCTACAACAGCATAGGCTACGTACCGCAGCTGAATGTGGCTCAGATCTGATTTTCTGTTCAAATCTGATTACGTTTTAAATGGTCTGAACACCCGATGCTCCTAAACTGACCACTATGCGTATAACGCTCCCTGAGCATGCAGATAACAACCCCTGGTATGTTCATCCTAATATGTATAGCTACTGTAATTAAATACTTAAAATTATAATCAGATATCATCAAGTGATGGAAAAAGGCTTCTTGATGGCTAATGTAGTAGTTTTAAGTCATTTCCAGTCATATGGTGGACTTTCATTGTCATCGAAGCTTAAGAATGTAATATTACTTACAAGCAAAACACAACATAAAATCTGAAGGGCAGCAGGACTTTGTTACATTTATTTATAACTATTTCAGATTAGTATTGACTTGCAATCTTGTTTTGATACAGTTTGAAAAAATCTTGTGCAAGTGACAAGAGCTACAGAAATCTACCTGTCTGGTATCTTTACATGCGCATATTTTATTATTTTCATTAAATGTAAACAAATTGCTAAACACAACTCCTATAATTGTATTTTCTTTCCTTAAAAGGAACTGAACATGTTAACAAAAAATGCATGATGTTTTAAATCATAAAAGGCCTATATGCAGTATGGTGCAAACCAAGTATGCAAATGATGAATGTTGAACCACATTGAAAGTGGCTCAGATTGGAAATGATTGAAAGTTATTTTCTTCAAATAATAAAATAATATTTTCTTATTATATCTTAAAAATTGTTGTCAGTTTGGTTATAGAATGTGGTTGTCATTCTCATTTATAATTAAACATAACTTTATTTATCACTCTTAAAAAGGACTCAGCTGCTGTATGATATTACCCTCAGTGTAGGCTGTTTGCATAAAATGGAGTGGGTGTCTCACCTATTTATATCTGTATGGAAGCGAGTATGATGTGTAAGTGATCACTATGTGAGATTCGTATATTAACATGTTGTTTTCTAACATTATCACACACCCTCTCTTTCATTAGACATGATGGACCAGCCTGGTCTATGGCCTCCAGTCTACAGGGCCCGAGGGGCCCACTCCCACATGCAGCATCCTGCTGTGTATTCTCGCTCGCAGTTTCTACGGCAACAAGAGCTTTATGCTCTCCAGCAACACCAGCAGCTGCAGCATCAGCAGCACCCGAGCCATCAGCCTCCGGCTCCACCCCACAGAGCAACAAACAACATGGAGCCACAGCACAGAGCTGGACACAGCCAGGTAACACACACACACACACTTACTAAAAAGTGCCAAAAAGTACCATGATACTACCATGATTTTTTGGATAAGTACCATGTTACTACCATGGTATTCTTGAAAGTACTTTGGAGTACCATGTAAAAACCTTGGTACATGAATTTAACAGTCATGGTTTATACAGTATCAAAGTACCATGGGATTACAATGTGATATCATCACTTTATGTAATGGTCACCCCCATATGCATACACTGATGAGCCAAAACATTATGAGCACCTGCCTAATATGCTGTTGGTCCTCCGTGTGCCGCCAAAAGAGTGCCGACCCCCTGAGGTATGGACTCTACAAAACCTTTGAAGGTGTCCTGTGGGATCTGGCACCAAGACATTAGCAGCAGATCCTTCAAGTCCTGTAAGTTCCACCATGGATTGGGCTTGTTGGTCCAGCACATCCCACAGATGCTCAATCGGATTGAGATCTGGGGAATTTGGAGGCCAGGGCAACACTTTGCACTTTTCATCATGTTCCTCAAACCATTCCCAAACAATGTGTGCAGTGTGGCAGGGCACATTATCCTGCTGAAAGAGGCCACTGCCATCAGGGGATAACATTGCCATGAAGGGGTGTACCTGGTCTGCAACGATGTTTAGTTAGGTGGCACGTGTCAAATTGACGTCCACATGAATGGCCAGACCCAGGGTTTCCCAACAGAAAATTGCCCAGAGCATCACACTCCCTCCACTGGCTTGTCGTCTTCCCACAATGCAACCTGGTGCCATCACTTCCACAGGTAAACGGCTCACACATACATGGCCGTCCACATGATTTAAAAGAAAACGGGACCAGGCAACCTTCTTTCAGTGTTCTAAGGTCCAGTTCCGATGCTAGCGCGCCTATTGTAGGCGCTGTCGATGGTGTACAAGGGTCCTCATGGGCACTCTGTGGCTACGCAGCTCCCTACACAGCAGGGTGCGATGCACTGTGTGTTGTGACACATTCCTTCCCTAACCATCATTAAAATTGACTTATGCCACAGCAGACCTGTCGGTTCAGACCTGACCTTTGTTGCCTTCATGCATCGATGAGCCTTGGGCACCCAATACCCTGTCACTGGTTTGTGGTTTGTTGTGGATACCAATATTAAGTAAAAAATTAAAAGGAAAAATTTTGAAATGAAATGAAAATTCTGTCATGAAAATTGAAAATAATGATATTTACTCATCCTCATGTCATTCTAACCCCATATTAACTTATCTAGTTTGTGGAACACAAAAGGAGCAATTTTGAAGAATGTACTTGTCGTTTTTCCCCATGCTGTTACAATGAGTAGGGACCGGAGCTTTCTAGCTTAAAAAATGACGCAAAAGCACCATGAAAGTGGCCCATGCAACATATGCTGTATTCCAAGGCCTCTGAAGCCATTAGATAACTGTGGCAAGGAGGAGGGTGGAGCCGGGCCTCCTGCCGCCTCCTTGGTCGATACTTATACCGATTCTAACAAAAACTATATGCCAATACTGATATTTTGCTTGCTTACTCATCAGTTCACTGTTTTGCTTATGTAAGGCTGGAAGAACCCCAGAAACATTGGTCTCCTGAGAGACAGACAATACATGTACAGTAAATTAGCAAACAGACATTTGTCTCCACACCCCACAGAGGGAATGAATGGAAAGTTCCTTTCTCATTAGTTCTTTCTCAACATTTGTCTCTTCTGCCCCACTCCCTTCTCTTCCACTCCATTCTCTTTAGACTCAAATAATTTAAAATGACTGTATAAAAATACCTTGTGTTTTGTGAATGCGAGGGGGTTTTAACATTCAAGTTTGATACCAATTAAAAAGGTTTCAGTGTGACTGGTACAGTGGTCTCATTTCAACTGCAGACTTAGTAGAATTAGTCATAACAAAGATTTTAGAATTTAGAGAAATTATGTCTCTGCTGTAGGGGTGTGTCTTCCAGGGGTCTTCAATGTAAATGACTACCTGGACTAAGGAAGCTGTGACCTCCTGAGTCACTGGATTCTATTCAGTTCCGAATTTTACTATTGGCCAATGATGTTAATTCTGTCTAGATATTTATGGAAAGCTTAAAAAGTAATCAGCGGTATTCTGTAGCCCCATGGTGTTGTGTTTCGGGCACCCCAGCGTTGATGGCGCATCAGGCAAATCTTCTGGAACTTTTGCTTTCTAAATATTTGGTGTAAGCTAAGTGTACCTAACAAATTTACTCTTGACTAGGGTTGTGCAAAACTCCATATGTTCAAAATCGACTTGTGGGTTTCCTGAACATCTAGTTAACTAATCGTTTTTAAGTATGCCCTATAATTTGGCCACTGTAGGGACTAAATATAATCATTATTTAGAACAACATAATGTTGATCAACCCGTCAAAATGGTGCTGCTCAGTACCTCTGATTACTGTTAATATTATTCCAGTTAAGGATACATAGGAAACTATAGGGCAGAGGTCACCAATTAGCGGACCGTGATGTCATATCTTAAAGTTTCTACAGTTTTAGTGAGCAGTGCGTCAAAACAACAGAGCTATACACACCACAAGCACTCGGGCGATCAGCACTATATCATCTTTTTCACAAGTGGAAAACACGCTTCATTCCTGCTCCATGCATGTTGCCTCTCTCCCTTGCAATATACACGTGGCATTGCATAAAGCCTGATTAGGCTATGTAGAGTTCCAGGTGCAGTTATTTTAACAACAGCAGTGGAGGCACGGTGAGCAGCAATGTAGATGGAGACTGGCATCTTTCGCTAAAACACACTGCAGAAAATGAGAATAATGCAAAGTGAAACTATCGTCATCTGTCTGATAAATTACTCGGACGGTTCATCTAAAGCAAGTTTGTGACAGGACAAGTTCACGTGTCACCTTTTTAGACTAACATCTTTTTCCGTCTAAATTTAGCTTTATTAATCAGCATGTTACGTGCCTTTCATGACAGTTTTTTGTTTTAATTCTGTGAAAATTAATCAGATGTCATCATCTCTGATTATTAGCTATAATGTATAGAAATGATTAATTATCCTGGATGAGTAAGTTCCCATTATTTCATAGTCGGCCCATTTATACTTAACTTAAGCAAACATGTAAGATGTAAATTGTTAGTTCATTAGGCCCCAAGAACTGAAAGTGCGGAGACCCTATTGTTCTTCTAAGGATTATTATTAGAGCCCAAGCACTGAAAGTGCAGAAGCCCTATTGTTTTTCTAAGAATTATTAGGGCCCAAGCACTGAAAGTGCAGAGACCCTTTTGTTCTAAGGATTATTATTATTAGGGCCCAATCACTGAAAGTGTGGAGACCCTATTGTTCTTCTAAGGATTTTTACTTTAATCTGCTAGTGAAACTTTATAATGCAGCACTTTTCGTTCCACTGTCTCCTTAAAGATGATTCGCTTATAATGTATTCCTCTTTTGTAAGTCGCTTTGGATAAAAGCATCTGCCAAATGAATAAATGTAAATGTAAATGTATTAGGGCCCAAGCACTGAAAGTGCGGAGGCCATATTGTTCTTTTCAGGATTCTTCTTCTTTTCAAGGTTTTCGGTAATTTTGGGGTACTTAACATGTGTGAAAACTCTTGAAAGTTTGCACACACATCAGAGTCACCAGCCATTAGGGCTGGGCAAAGATGGTGGGGGGGTGGGCTCTGTAGCGCCACCTAAATGTTTGTCCTAGCGGGCTAATCACATTGATGTGGCTATTGTTGGTCACAGTCATGGCACCATCAACTGGCGGAAGGAAGTGTGGCACTTCTAACAGACTTTGAAATATCCCGCTTATTTTTACCTGAATTGTTTAACATTTTTTTGAATAACGTCAAGACAGTGCAGATTTAAAATTCTGAAGGGATTCTTGATATCTTAAATACTGTTGCCATGGCAGTGCAGGGGCTCTGTAACTCCACCTAAATGTTTGTCCAAGCGGGCTAATCACATTGATGTGGCTATTGTGGGTCACAGTCATGGCACCATCAACTGGCGGAAGGAAGTGTGGCACTTCTAACAGACTTTGAAATATCCCGCTTATTTTTACCTGAATTGTTTAACATTTTTTTGAATAATGTCAAGACAGTGCAGATTTAAAATTCTGAAGGGATTTTTGATATCTTAAATACTGTTGCCATGGCAACGCATTAAATGTCATCATTCCTTTTTATGTATATTCACATGTTTTTGAGGTACTTGGCATGCTTGAATTTTCATAATATTTTGCACACACATCAGAGTTGTTGGCCATTAGGACTGGGAAAAAGTTAACACACTGGCGTGGCTGAGGAGCTCTGTAGCACCACCTTCTGACAAAAGTGGTGGGGTCGGTTTCTTCTACGGTTACCAAACTTGCTACATATATTGTTCTCATCAAGCTGGACAACTTTCAAAATTACAGTCATTAGCTCCACCCAACAAGAAGTCGGCTATTTTGGATTGAATGTGTATTTTTGGAAAATTGCAGGCCGTGAACTTTTGAATACTCCTCCTAGGGGATTCATGTGACTGCCACCAAACTTAGGCAGTATTATGCCAAGACATTCTTTAGAATAATGTCAACACACTGCTGATGTAAAATTGTAAAGACATATTTGATATCTTAAATACTGTTGCCATTGCAAGTGAAAGCAATTTTTAAAGTGAAATAAAAAAGCTATATGTCTAAGTTTATTGTAATGAAAATGTACTGCACAAACTTTTTATTTGTTATATAAATAAAATATAATAAAAATATGAACTGAAATGTAAAAATACTAGAAAATCAAAGTCAGTTCTGTTCCAAATTTTATATCGAGTGGCAAAGTGCTCAGGTGCAGTTCCAGAAATGTCCAATAGAGGACAGCCATGCTCCATTGGTCAGAGGACAGCCAAGCTCCAAGAGGTCCTCACTGCAGCCTGTAGCACGATGACGCACTGGATTAGATCCAGTATGTACTGGAAGTTGTAACACTCATGTGCTGGAGTGGATTTTGGTGACATCATAATTGTTTATGAACATGCATGCGTTAAATCAGTGGCACAGATGAAATGTTATTGTATGTGTTTTAGTGCTCATGTTGTCTTTGTGTGGTAAAATTGTCATTGTTTATTTCTGGTTTAATGAAATATATGCATATTTGTTATGGATGTTACAATAACCACATGTAAAATAGATCATTAATATTTCATGATATATGCATGCTCAATGTTTGTGTTTGTTGCAGAGATTAATTAATTTTTTATCATGTGATCTGAGGTTTTAAAGCTAAATTAATTTTGTGATTAGTCATAAGCAATTAGTAGATTTAATGTGTGTAAAATGCTTTGTCATTTTTAACGTGCTAGATGTGTATAAATAGCCAGTATGAAACAAACCACCTTTGTGAAGTTGGCACCCCATATACTTAAAACATTTCCAAATCTGTACATTTGTTTGTGCTGATTTGTGCCGCAGAAATTAACGTTTGTACTGGTTCAGTGTTTGAGATATTAGACATAATTGTTTTGGCTGTGTGAAGTCACTTTCCACCCCATGTGGTCTAAATCGCTCCAAACTGGTACTGTTCGTTTGTGCTCGATTTGTGCTGATTTGTGCCATTTAAAATTAATCTTTTATCTATTTCCCTTCCTTAGAAATAACAGCTTGTATTCGGGAGCAGTGACATCACTCTCCACCCCATGTTGTCCAAATCGCTCCGAACCGGTGTTGTTCGTTTGTGCTGATTTGTGCCGTTAAATGAAACACTGAAACTATTTATCTTCCTTAGAAATATGATGAAACTTTTTGGGAGCAGTGATGTCACTCCAAATCACTCTGAACCAGTGTCTTTCATTTGTGTTCGATTTGTGCTGTTAAAAGAAACATCATAACATATTTCTTTCTTTGTATTTAGTAAGATGGCTTTTGGGAGCCGTGAAATTATTCCAAGTTTTTCACTAGTAAACAGCCACAGTATTCAGCTCTGAATTCGTTTATTAGTTTTAATTCTGCTAGAAGCTGGCCCGACTTGTGTTGATGGTGTTTGTGTAATTGCATTGTCCTAAATGTTAGCTCAGGGGTCAGGGACCTATGGCTCGCGAGCAACAAGTGGCTCTTTGTTAAAAATCAAGTGGCTTGCGTGGTGTCTCACCATTCACCAACACATGATCGTTTAAAACTTACTAGATATAACTTTCCTGCAGAAAATGTGGGTGCGATTGCAAAGCTTGAAGTCAATGACACTGTTTTTATTTCCTTTCTCCCGAATTTGTCGTACAGCCTACTCCTGGTGAACAAGGTTTGAAATGAACACCCGCCAAATGTGGATTTTTCATGCGGAGTATTTTGCTGATGTACCAGCCACTGTGGAAGGCGATCTGTAAGACTTCTCGGAGTGATATATAACAAAAAATTAGACACAAAGATGCACGTTTGATATGTATGCGCAGTGAGCTCCGCTGATCACGAGTGCAATGAAAGCGCTTCTCCAAGACACGCACATTCATAGAGTTCTGGGCCTCATATCCCAATAACTATTGATATTAGCTGTTAAGAGCATTTGAGCGATTTTACAAATGTTTGTTATTTTTTATGTGCATCCAGGGTGTGAAATAGCACCCGCTCAATCCTGTTCGCGAGCTCCTCGTTCAAATGTATTTCATGCGTGAGTAAGTTTGCTCATCTACCCGCATCAGGTGGGTGACCTGATGTCTCGGAGTTACACGACAAGTAATGCTGTTAGTCAAAAAGACATGCACTTGAAGAAACATGCTTTATTATATTTTTAAGAACAGACAAAAGAAAAGCCATCAATGCTCGTGTCTGATTTGCTGTTTGTTCAGAGGCTTGCAACGGGACCCTGTCTCGTGGAACAAGCACATGTAAAGAGTTATCACTCCCTTTTCTCTGTTTCATTTGACTGAAAACTATTTGCAAGAATAATGTAGTCTATGAAAATGCTGCAAATGATCTCCGATCATCTCATGAGGTGCTGTGAGTTTAGTTTGCTTTATTTCCACGGAGCAGTTCACTCTTACGCATTGTGAACGCAACTCTGCAGGTTCAGTAATATATACAGGTATCTTTGTATTAAAGAAACAAAGATGAAAGTGATTAAATCATAAAGTAATACAAGACACGTTCACCTTGAACCTAAAATTTAGTTCTGTTTTATTTTCTTTAGGCAGCATTAACTGTATTAACAAATGCAATACAAACACATTCGATAATAACACACATTTGGCAGCATTTTTTGGGAACACAAGGGAAAGTATTAGGCTTATTTATTATGATGATTATTATAATTATCTTTACATTTATAATTGACTTTAGTTCTTAATTTGTAGGCTATTAGTAATTTTTCACCTGGTGTCGTTGAGGGATGCTTGCGTGATAGCAAATGGGGCCATTGGAGACAGTAAATGTTTGGATTAGGGGAGGTGGTTATATAAGATTTTTTAATCACTTCGTTATTTTAATTGCTTTTTTCGTTTCGTTTAAAGTGCAATTTGAATTTAGGAAAATCTTTTATGTTTTTCATGTTTAAATAAATTAATTTAATTTTTAAAGCAAAATCAATAAAGCAAAAATATTCATCTACCCTTGGCAGGGGGGTTGACCATATAATCGAATATTTTTTACATATCGCCCAGCCCAAAAGGGAAGTTACATTTTTCATGAACAATTGTAAAATGAATAAATTTTATGGAGACCTGCACAAACATGTGTTCTCAGTTCCATATTGCAACATGACACCTATTCATTTTTTGCATATTTGTTTGTTTTTGTGTTTTTGAGTAGTCTATGGGCAATATAAACATTTTATTTTATTGAAAAACTTTTTGAAAATAGTAAATTATTAATTTGTGCTATGACTCTTTCAAAAAAAATGCATCAACCAAAAATTAAAAAATGGGCTCCTTAGTGAAAAAAGGTTCCCGATCCCTGTGTTAGTTAATATTCCAAATATTTGTTTGAAATTTCAGCGCAATGTTTGAAAACATGTTTGGTGCTGTTCACTTGCTGGAATGAGTTGATGTTGCACTAAAATTACACGCAGTGCCACAAAAGAGCAAAACGTATGTGTCTCGACTCGAGACTTTTAACAGTTTAGATTCTTTTTAACTTGACGCCGTCTAAAAACACGAACAAGCCGTCAAAGACGTCTATCTAGCGCACGTTTGCATTGAAATAAATTATAAAACAGCGCGGATGGACACAAAAATGCGCTCAATGTGAACGGCCCCTCAGTGTAAGACTTGCCTACTCTTTATTATTTTTTACTGCACATTTTAGATTTTAGAGTATAACATCATCAAAATTAAGAAGTAACACAAAAGTATGGAAATTATGTAGACCAAAACAAATTAAATCAGAAACATCTTATATTTGAACTTCTTCAGTGTCTTTTGTCTGTTCAAGCTCTGCACACAGTTCATATTCTCAGTCAACTTCAGGTGCATCCTGGGATACTTTTTAAACAGTATTGAATGATTTCATATGCTGGATACTTGTTGGCTGCTTTAAAAAATAAATGATAATAAATAAAGCAAATAAATAAAATGTTTGTATAGACATCTATAATTAGGTACAATTTATTTTTGAGTACAGAAATAATCCTAAGCGTTTGACCATAAGCCTTTAGATCCTTTAGAGCCTTTAGGTTTTAAGATTATGAGAAAGAAACTCAGTCAGTGTACTTTGAACTGGTTGTGTAGGCTATATTTATTTTATATTTATAAGTTCTTGATATTAATTTTATTTATTACTATTTTTTATTTGATTTGTATCATATCTTGCTGTGTTTTGCTATTGCTGTAGATAAATCGAGGATAACTGAGTTTCAAGTTTTTAGTTTAAGTTTTTAAGCTTAAAGTAACCATTTAAAGTGATTTTAATAAGGACAATTTAGAAATTTTACCAAACAATTTGGTCAAATCTGCTTCGGAAAAAGTGACTTTAGCTGAAAGGTGAGTAGTTTGCATCCCTGATGTAAATATCAGACCAAATCTGATATTTCCTGACAGAGAGATGTGTTTGAGTTTGATGTGGAGAAAGATTAAATCTTTGCCCAAAAATTAATTCTTCAACAATACCAAACGTGGCACAAACCAGAAGCAAGCACAAATGATGAAGACAGGTGAGAGTGATTGACATGGGGTATAGCCTCCACGATTTCATGGTTCCTAAAAGCTATCTTGTTAAATACAAAGAAAGGAATTTGTTATGATGTATCTTTTAACGGCACAAACTGGCAAAAATCGAGCACAAACAAACAAAACCGGTTTGGAGCGATTTGGACCACAAGGGGTCGAGTGTGACATCACTGCTCCTGAAAAGTTTCATGTTATTTCTAAGGAAGGGAAATAGATACAAGATTAATTTTTACAGCACAAATCAAGCACAAATGAACGACACCAGTTTGCTGCGATTTGGATGACATGGGGTGGAGAGTGACGTCACTGCTACCGAATTCAAATTCTTATTTCGGAAGAATTCAGGTAAATAGATATGGTGTTTCTTTTAATGGCACAAATCAGCACAAATCGAGCACAAACAAACGAGACCAGTTTGGAGAGATTTGGACCACATGGGGTGGAAAGTGACATCACACAGCCAAAAATAATTATGATTAAAAAATAAAAATTAAAAATAATTAAAAAGTTATATCTAATATCTCAAACACCGAACTAGCACAAATGTCAAATTTTTGCAGCACAAATGCAGCTTAAATTAATGGTATAGATTTGGTAATTATTTTATTATATGGGGTGCCAACGTCATGGAGGTTACAAACATCCAGTATGTAGAGGATTTAATCCAGTACGTCATCGCGCTACATGCTGCAGCAAGGACAGACTCAATAGGCTCGTTTGAGATGAGCAAGTTCTGCGCAGAACCGATCACCAGTAATCACCGGCAGGTGCATGCCGGTTAGAAATCTGTCCGACTTGCTGTGATGTCATGAAGACAAATGTCAAAACATGTCCCGCGAGAGTGAGGTGGCCACAGTTGTAGCAGGCAGGCGGCGCAGTTGCTTTTTCCGAGTTGCACGAACTGTAAGCACGATGGGAAATTACTGGCTGATGACAGCTTAATGCTAATTGTCTTAAACAACTGTGATGTGACAATTCCCAACTAATGCAATCTCTGTATGGGATATGTGTTAGGTATCATATTTCTGTGCTGCCTGCCTGCTACAACTGTGGCCGCTTCGCTCTCACGGGAGTATTTTTGACGTGTTTTATTTATACGTGGTCATGATATCACAGCAAGTCAGACAGATTTCTAACTGGCATGCACCTGTCAGTGAACATAGGTGATTGGGTCTGCACAGAACTTGCCCATCTCAAACGAGCCTAATGAAAAGCATGCTGTTTTTTCTTCAATCATTGGATTGGATCATAAGCAGTGAATGTGAAACATAAGTAGCCTACTGTCACTCACATGTCGCATGTTTTAAAAATGCACTCTTTTAACAATTTAAAATATGTTTTCAGTGTAATGTTCTAATTGCAAAATAGACTGCAGAAGATGAAAGTTGAGTTTTTAAATGTAATTTGATACCAAGTATGTGAACACTGATGACATTTTTTATATAAATCAAAGCGTTTGTTTTTTTAGCCACACTCAAACGGCCTACCTGTTGGCCAGTGACAGTTAACAGGTTTAAAATGGGTGTGTACAATGGCCTCTGTAGCACCCCCATTTCAATTACAGTAACCAAAATTGGTACGTATATAGTTCTCATCAAGCTGGAGAACTTTCATAATTATAGTCATTAGGTCTGCCCAACAGGAAGTCGGCCATTTTTGATTTTTTTAATATTACAGTCTCTGAACTTTTAAATACTCCTCCTAGGGGATTCATGAGACTGTCACCACATTTAGACAACATTATGCCAAGTCATTGAAGATGCTAAATTGTGAACAGATGGTGGCTTTCGGAAAACAATGCAAGGTGGACACATGCATTTGGCATTTAACATTAGCATATCTTCTGTGTGCATTGTGTGATTTAGATCAAAATATACCTTTTTCACACTCAGGGTTTTGGGAGACGGAAGTAAAAGTTTGCAGGGTAAACTTCAACAGCGGTGAATGGGAAATATTATTTTCACAGCAAATATTATTTTCTCAACAATTTGCTCCAAGACCAAAAGAAAAAATCCACTATTAAGTTTGAATGACTTTCCAAAAGAAGAAAAAAATAGAGAGCAGTGGATTAAGACAGTAAAGTGGGTGAAGATGCCAAATTTACTGTCACTCTCTCAGCAGCTGCAATAGAGACCCCCTCGCAGCTGTGGTAATTCGTTTTTTAAAACTAATTCCAGGGTAATATAACAAAAACTTTTAACAGACTTTGAAATAGTCCTCTTGCGTTTACATGAATTGCTTCAAACTTCTTTAGAATAATGTCAAGACACTTCAACAGCGGTGAATGGGAAATATTATTTTCACAGCAAATATTATTTTCTCAACCATTTGCTCCAAGACCAAAAGAAAAAATCCACTGTTAAGTTTGAATGACTTTCCAAAAGAAGAAAAAAATATAGAGAGCAGTGGATTAAGACAGTAAAGTGGGTGAAGATGCCAAATTCACTGTCACTCTCTCAGCAGCTGCAATAGAGACCCCCTCGCAGCTGTGGTAATTCATTTTTTAAAACTAATTCCAGGGTAATATAACACAAAGCTTAATGTTATAAATTTACACTCAATATTTAAAAAAATTTATAATATAAAAAAATTGAGATTTACACTGATAAATAAGGCGGAAACACGCCATCACAATCTGTGAAAAAAAGTCTATTGAGCTGCATATTTGGTAATTGGAGATGATCACAAGGATGTGGCTATTGTGGGTCACAGTCATAGTGCCACCAACTGGCAGCAGAAAGTGTGGCATTTAAAACAGACTTTGAAATAGTCCTTTTACATTTACCCAAATCACTTCAAAATTGTTTAGAATAATGTCAAGACACTGTTGATGGAAAATTGTGAAGGGCTCTGTAGCACCCCCTTGAAAATGGGCTTGTAAGAGGGGCTCTGTAGCACCCCCATTTTCACCTACAGTCACCAAACTTGGTACATATATAGTTCTCATCAAACCGAACAACTTTTATACTCACATTTATGCTCCGCCTAAAAGGACGTCAGCCATTTTGTATTTTCTGAACATCGCAGGTTCTGAAATTTTAAATACTCCTCCTGGGGGATTCATGTAACTGGCACCAAATTTGTGCAACATCATGCAAAGACATTGTAGATGCTAAATTGTGAAAGGATATTTGATATTTTGAATGGTTTTGCCATGGCGAAGCAATACATTTATGGCAAAAAATGGAAAACAGGAAGTGCCTTATATCTTCTGTGTGCATTTTGTGATTTTGATAAAAATTCTGCTGTATATTTGGTAATGGGGGCTAATCACATTTGTGTGGCTATTATGGGTCACGTCATAGCGCCACCAACTGGTAGCAGGAAGTATGGCACTTTTAACAGACTTTGAAATAGTCCTCTTGCGTTTACATGAATTGCTTCAAACTTCTTTAGAATAATGTCAAGACACTGCTGATGTCAATTTTAAAGAATAAATAAAATCTTAAATACTGTTGTCATGGCAATGCATTAATTGTTACCATTCCTTTCTTCCTCTATTTGGGTGTTTTTGAGGCACTTGGCATGCTTAAAATGTCATGAAATTTTGCACACACATCAGAGTCATTGACCATTAGGACTGGGCAAAAGTTCGTACATGGGCGTGACTGGGGGGGGGCTCTATAGCACCACCTCTAGACTAAAGTGGTGGGGTCAGTTTCACCTACATGCACCAAACTTGGTACATATATTGTTCTCATCAAGCTGGACAACTTTCAAAATTACAGTCATTAGCTCCGCCCAACAGGAAGTTGGACATTTTGGATTGAATTTAGATTTTTTGAAAAATGCAGGCCCTGAACTTTTAAATACTCCTCCTAGGTGATTTATGAGACTGTCACCACATTTAGACAACATTATGCCAAGACATCGAAGATGCTAAATTGCGAACAGATTTTTAAATATCGAATGGTGTTGCCATGGCGATTCACTAAATTAATGGTAAAAATAGGGAAACAGGAAGTGTCTCATACCTTCTGTGTGCATTGTGTGATTTAGATCAAAATTGAGTTGTATGTTTTTTCTTGGGCTAAACACATGGATTTGGCTATTGTGGGTCACAGTCATAGTGCCACCAACTGGCAGCAGGAAGTGTGGCACTTACAACAGACTTTGAAATAGTCATCTTACATTTACCCAAATTGCTTAAAAATTGTTTAGGAAAATTTGGAAGGGATGCTTGATAGCTTTAATAGTGTTGTCATGGCAACGGATTAAATAACATGAAGTAGTAGTCAAACTATATGGTGGCATATATCGAATACACATTGCATGATTAGTTGAGTTTTTGCTGTGTCCATCATGCATTGTTTTCCAAAAGCCACTGAATGGAAATGGACCCATGGTGCTTGGGCCCTTCATGGTTGCTTGCAGCTATGTTTATTATTATTATTCTTTTCAATGTTTTCGGTACTTTTGGTGTACTTAACATGAGTGAAAAGTCTTGAAATTTTGCACAAACATCAAATTCGTCGGCCATTATGGCTGGAAAAAGTTGCAGGGGGTATGCAGAGGGCTCTGTAGTGCCCCCATGTTCACCTACAGTCAACAGGTACATGTATAGTTCTCATAAACAACTTTTATACTCAGTCATTAGCTCCGCCCAACAAGAAGTTGGTCATTTGGGATTTTCTGAAACTCGCAGGCTCTGAACCTTTAAATACTCTTTTTAGGGATACATGTTACTGGTACCAAATTTGTGCAACATCATTCCAAGACATTGTAGATGCTAAATTGCGAATGGATTTTTGATATATCGAATGGTGTTGCCATGGCGGTAAATTAATGGCGAAAAATGGGAAACAGGAAGTGTCTCATATCTTCTGTGTGCAATGTGTGATTTAGATAAAAATTGAGATGTATGTTTAGTCTTGGGGGCTAATCACATGGATTTGACTATTTTGGGTCATGGTCATAGCGCCACCACAAAGAAGTGTGGCTCTTAAAACAGACTTTAAAATAGTCCTCTTATATTTACCCAAATTGCTTCAAAATTGTTTTAAATAATGTAAAATGCCAAATGCATGTGTCCACCTTGCATTGTTTTCCGAAAGCCACCGGGTGG
The DNA here is from genome assembly GCF_019703515.2 of Myxocyprinus asiaticus. Classification (NCBI taxonomy): domain Eukaryota; kingdom Metazoa; phylum Chordata; class Actinopteri; order Cypriniformes; family Catostomidae; genus Myxocyprinus; species Myxocyprinus asiaticus. The sequence goes on along the minus strand of NC_059357.1, from coordinate 46,103,035 downwards.
AAAAGGACCAGTTGTGCTTGGGCCCATCATCGCTGCTTGCAATTATATTTGTTATTAGATTCTCACTTTAGGAAAATAAAAAAATGGTCCATTCAGACTTTTACATTTTCTACATTTTCTTTCGTGTTACCCCTGAACCCCCATTGAGTAACCTATATTTTCTCAGTCAGAAGTACTCCTATGTCTATTACAGTTATCTGAATGTAAAAATAATTAAAAATAAATATTCAGAATGTAAAAATATTCAAACACAAAAACTGGACTGCTGTCACCCAGCTTGAAAACAAATGTTGATCTTATCCTGTAATATTAATATCCAAGTGCCCTCGACTAATGAACTCTATGAAATGTATTAGCCTAATCTTTTGGTAGAAAAGATCCCTGACACCCCACTGCTTTGGCTTTGTCTCTGGGCCAGTGTCCTCATCTCTGCTTTGAAGAGATTATTTTGACTGTTTAAAACTTTTTTCTTTTACAAAGTACTATTGCTGCCGGTGTAGCAAACAAAACAAACAAACAAAAACTTAATTTCAAAGCCATACTGATTACTGACACTGTAAAAATGTTATTTTCCAGACCTTTGCTGGGAAGGAGATGTAGAGACCGGACCTTTTAAAACTTTAATTAAATACCCCTGCTATAGGGACTAATCAAAAGTACTATTTGGATATGGTAGCGTTGGTCGGCCCATCCAGTAAGTATTAGTCACTCCCTTTGGCTGAGGATAATGTTGCTTTAATTAAGTGTATGCAGATCTAGAGGGACTAAGCAAAACTACTATTTTGATAAAGGTTAGCAGGGAAAAATCTGTCTGAATAGTATTAGTCATTGACCTATGGCTAATGATGCAAAACTGATGAGTTTGTGATGTGAGCTTGTGTACACGCCGGTGTGTAGACTCAAGTAACAGGATTCCGGATAAACGAGAGCAACTTAAAAGTATAGAATTAACTAGGATAATAAAGTACCTGAATTGAGATAGAATATCAATTAATGATCAATAATAATTGGTATCTCAACCTAAATTTTAGATCTTTTACAATTGGAGTCAGATAAAATTAATAATGGAGTCAGATTACGTTTAAACTAAACTAAATAGTATACACACGGCAAAAAATAAAAAAAATAAAGACAAACCTGCAAATACCTTCACTGGATACCTACTGGATTCAGTTCTTGTCCCAGTGAGGTGGCCCTTATACTTAGAAATTATTGTTTAAAAATGTACAAAGAGGTAGAAGATCTATTTTCATCAAACCAAACTCACTTTAGCTCGCTCATGAAAGAAATGACACTGTCCACTTTGTGAACTCACAAAAGCATGCTGTTTTTTCTTCAATCATTGGGTTGGATCATAAGCAGTGAATATGAAACATAAGTAGCCTACTGTCACTCACATGTCGCATGTTTTAAAAATGCACTCTTTTAACAATTTAAAATGTTTTCAGTGTAATGTTCTAATTGCAAAATAGACTGCAGAAGATGAAAGTTGAGTTTTTAAATTTAATTTGATACCAAGTATGTGAACACTGATGAAATTTTTGATATAAAACAAAGCATTTGTTTTTTTAGCCACACTCAAACGGGCCACCTGTTCGCCAGTGACAGTTAACAGGTTTAAAATGGGTGTGTACGATGGCCTCCATTTTTTTAACGGTGCCCGCATTTTTTATTAATTTTTTTCCCGAACCTGTACCATTGTGCGTTGGATACACAACCTGGGAAGTTCGGCGAAACTCCGCCTTTTACATTGAACCTGCCTCAATCCCCGGTTGGCCTTGTTTGGCCCAAGGGTAATCAGTGGAGCAAAGGCCATTGGCCCTGAGAAAGCCCTGAGGAGGCACGATAAAGTCCCAGAAGTGACAGTGGAAATGCAACTAGCCCTGGCATGCACTAACATGCTCTCATTTGGCCCGATAGTGGAAACGCAGTTAATCTATTGAGTAGGATCTTTTTTTTTTCATCTGATGATTCAGTTCTGATTCTTTCTGAATGATTTGTTCACAATGCAGACTGATCTGGTTCTCATGTTCATCTCAAGATTCAATGATCCAGTTGTAACAGTTAACAGTTCTCTTGAGGGGAGGATTATCTGTGAATAACATGAATGATGACAGGATGTGCTCTTCTCCTTGTAGCGATTTAGCCGTCTCTGTGTGCAGGGAAGTAAACAACATTTGGAGCCAATAAATCATGAGTTTCATCCCAAAAATCCCCCTATCAAACCACAACTGCTCCCAATGCTCCATAACTTCCCTAGAATCCCTCCAAGGTCTAGTTACATTCCAGAGATACAGAACAAACTGCTGTCTACAACAGACTCTGGCATTAGTAGACCAAGCTCTATGTCAAATTCAATAGATCTGAGCTATTAGAGTCTAAATTAAAGCCTGATTCATCAAAATAGGGGTGCCAAATTGCATTTCCGTTGATCTAGAGATTGCACGTCTTGGCAGGCTTCAGAATGTTTGTCAGTTTGCTTTAATTATCTAGATTGCCCAGATCTCATTATGATGCTTAAATCCTTTTCTAGGCCTGTTTTAACTCTTCTAATACATCTTCAATGCTAGGTGCAGAAGAAACCAGAGGAGCAGAGCATGGAGCTAGAAGACATCCTGTCTGACCCCAGGACTCCCAAACCTGCCAAGTGCTACGACTATGGCCCATCTAACCGGGCCTCCTCACCTACCAGGGGCTCCACTGTCCACTTGTCGCCCTGCTGTCAGTCCCCTTGTATGCGACCTCACCCTAAAAGCACACCCTCTACCCCCTGCCCTGCCCTAAGTCCAGTAGCTGCAACGCCCCGCTCACCCACAATCAGCCCATCCCCATCACAACTGCCCAAAGCTGCAGAGTCCCAGGACGAGCAGGTGGAAGGGCAGCCACCCCAGGACTACCCTCAGTCCATGGAGCCTGGTAAGGAACTATTCTCCTTTACATACCTAAAATAGACTCACTGACATGCAAAGTTTGTTTACAAATAGTTTTGTCTTTCTTGGTGTCGCATCAAGAGTAGGGATGGGTCACAATGTTCAACAAGTCAACTATTTGTCCAACAACCAATTAGTCGATTAGTGAGGTCAGCTAGATTATCTAGATTTCTTCTAATATTTATGTAGTTTTTATATTTTTAGTGGTGGTTCTTGAAATAGCATGTTGACAGCATACTGTGCTTTTCCAGTTAGACAGTTTGTATTAGATATCGACCGATATTGGATTTTGACGATACCAATCAAACTAAGGTGTTGGAAGAAAGCCCATAACTAATTAATCAGCTGATAGTTTTTAAAATCTATGGAGTGAATGTGTTAAAAAAAGATAATTAGGCTTTCATTACTGTGATGGGTCAGCCCATACATAGAGGCTAAATTCATCCACTTTAAAACACAGTCGCTACAGCTACACACATTTAACAACAATCGCGCCCATTAATCGCTAAAAATTATTAATTGGCCAAATGATTAATTTAGTATTTAATGGGTTTCAGCTGGACTAGACACACCCAGGCCTGATTACTGCCAGCCCTGTTCAATCAAATCGATACCTAAATAGAACCTTTTCAGCAGCATTAGGTTGGCTAAAAGATATCACCCAGTTGCACACTATGCCAAGGTCGAAATAAATTTCAGAAATGATGAGGAAAAAGGTGATTGAAATACATAAGTCTGGGAAGGGTTACAAAGCTATTTCAAAGGCTCTGGGACTCTAAAGAACCACAGTGAGAACCATTATCTCCAAATGGAGAAAACTTGGCACAGTAGTGAACCTTCCCAGAAGTGGCTGACCTTCCAAAATTCCTCCAAGAGCACAGCGATGACTCATCCAGGAAGTCACCAAAAAGCCAAGGACAACATCCAAGGAATGGCAGACCTCTCTCGCATCAATAAAGGTCACTGTTCATAACTCCACTATCAGAAAGACATTGGCCAAAAATGCCATCCATGGAAGGTGGTGAGGCAAAAACCACTGCTAACCCAGAAGAACATTAAGGCTCATCTGAATTTTGTCAAAACACACCTTGATGATCCTCAAACCTTTTGGGAAAATGTTCTGTGGACTGATGAGTCGAAAGTGGAACTGTTAGGAAGACAGTGGTCCTGTTAAATCTTGTGTAAATCAAACACAGAATTCCAAAAAAAAGAACATTATACCTATGGTCAAGCACGGTGGTGGTAGTGTGATGTGTGGGGATGCTTTGCTGCTTAAGGGCCAGGGTGACTTGAAGTCCACCTCTGAATGGCTCAAAAGAAGCAAAATTAAAGTCAGGACTTTGGCCTAGTCAAAGTCCTGACTTGAACCCAATTGAGATGCTGTGGCAGGACCTTAAACGGGCAGTTCATGCTCGAAAACCCTCCAATGTGTCTGAACTAAAGCAGTTCTGCAAAGAAGAGTGGGCCAAAATTCCACCACAGTGTTGTGAAAGACTGATCTTCAGTTATTGGAAGCATTTGGTTGCAGTTGTTGCTGCTAAAGTTGGCACAACCAGCTATTAAGTTTAAGGGGGCAGTTAGGTTTTCACATGGGTAATATAGGTGTTGGATAATGTTTTGTTTCAATAATATATATATATATATATATATATATATATATATATATATATATATATATATATATATTTGAAAACTGTATTTTGTGTTTACTCAGGTTGCTTTTGTTTTATGTTATATCTCGTTTGAAGATCTAAAACAATTTAGTATGAAAAATACACAAAAATAGAAGAAATCAGGAATTCATCTTCCACAGAAATGCATTTTAAAAACACTCTCCATTACCATATACTTTGGAAAATGATGTTAGCAAACTGAAAATGGAGCTTTCAAATGAAAACAAATTAGTGTGGATGTGACCTTGAAAATGTGCTTGGATTCCTTAGATCCTTTGCACTCCATCTAGCTGTTTTTAAACACAAGAACACCTCTTATTTAAATGCGCCCAAAAATGCATCTGATTGGGGTCAGATGAACCTGAAACCAGCCAAATTATAGGGCATCCTTAAAACCAAATAGTCGACTAGTCATTCAGGAAACTCACTAGTCGATTTTGAACATATGGAATTTTGCACAACCCTAGTCAAGAGGAGATTTGGTATTTCTGTGGTTAGACTTGGTCTTGGTTTGCTGTTGTCTAAAAAAAAGTCTAAAAAACACATGATCCACATTTTGATTGTAATTCATGCTGAGCCCCTCATGCAGAAACAATCATGGCTGTTTTTAGACTTTGCGGCTCTGTGTGGGTGGTTATATAGGCAACAGCACGATTGACTTAGTTGCTGATAGATGCAAAAAAAAAAAAAATGTCAGCCAGCTCAACTCCCCAGCGCAACACACCAGTAATGATGGAGAAACACCTCATCCAGACTCTCCACCCCCCAGCCTACACACTCTTTATCATAATTTACACCTTGCTAACTGTTTTAGCATGTCAGAGGATATAGCAGTGTCACCTCAGATTTACCCCCTAACAGGTGCACTTCAAAAATTCCAACTAGAATCAAGGCATTGTGTCGCTGTGTTGTGAAATGAATTGTGTTCTTGTTCAAATATCTGGCGCAAAGCTCATTAAACATGTCACCCCTACAAAATTGTCAAAAATATATTACATTTGCTGATATTTTTTTAATGCTGTGTTCATGTTAGGGATGGGAATCAGCAAGGACCTAATTAGCGACATTATATCGATAGCTGGGTCGTGGTATGATAATATAGTGAGTATTTAGTCTATTACGATTATAAACTGTGATATATTGCAATCTTTTACTTGTTTCTCATTCATTGTCATTGGACTTCGGTGCATTGTGCAACAATTGCTAAACTTCTTACTTTACCCCATCGTAGAGTCGTAGAAATCACATAGACATGTCAGTGTCAGTAAAACAAAAAGATGTGAGGGAATAGCGGACGTGGTTACAGTGAACATTGTAAAACATACAGTAAAAACGTACAGATCGGAAAGGTACTGTAGAAAACAACAAGCATGTTGTTTCACTCACAGGCCAAATAGATTAACAGCATATGCTCCCGATTAAAACAAGCCCAAATATAATGTGACATGACGCATAGTCTAAACTAATCTTGGAAGATATGCAAAGCTATATAAATATATTTTTTATTATCTGGTGGAGAATCTCTGGCTACAAAGCGGACTAATCTCAGCTGTTGTGATCTGCGTAGATGCGACGCACAGTTATATTTTTGGAGGGACGTTGCACATCAGGCTATGCATAGGTTCGCTGAAGTATAAATGTCACAACACTGAAGTATAAATCGGCCTTTAGCTTGTTCAGAGTTTGCATTTTAGTCAAATAGAAATAACTGAGTATTAACTGACCTAAAGCAGTAGTTTGTTTCATCTTTTCATACTCTTGCTCTGTGAAAAATGTAACTAAAAATATTGTTTGGTATTAGAATACAGATACAGCATTGTGAAGTGAAATATTGTGATACTTTGAAGTATCGATTTTCCCCTTGCCTTTCTATTTCTTGAGCTTTGTTTATGCTCCCTTTCACAGATCTGCCACCTAGATACACCTATCCAGAAATTGGCATGGCAATGTCTCAAGATATCCAGTTGGCAGAGCCCGCTAATCTGGAAGCTGTTCAAATTGAAGCCATTGAGCATGCCCCTCCAGCTCTCTCCAGTTTAGGAAAAGGCCTGGAATGTCATACAATGGTGAGGTCACTAAATGAGCCACAAGAACCAGTGGTGGAAGATGATGCCACCAGTCTGGTTGAGGAACAGCCGCAGTTCGCACAAGGGGAGGATATGGAGACAGTTATGGTAATGGGTTGCTGTGAACCTGTAGGGGCTGATCAGGGAAAGGAACAGCCAGAATTGCTCATCTGCCCACCTGCTGAAGGTCCAGTTTGTGAAGTAGGACAAGGACCTATCCTATCATCTAAGGAAGAAATCCATCAAGGTGACCCAACTATTACATGTGAAGAAGAAAATGGTGAAAACGTACCTCCTCAAGAGAACGAAGAAATTGAGACACAGGAAGATCAAGGAGCTTCATTGCCAGAACAAACAAGTGTTTCTGATTGTTTACCCAACCAGTTGCCAAACACCACCACCCAGGCAGAGGTTGCAATTATGGGAGAAGAAGATCAACAGAAAAACTGCGTGGAAATACTATCTCCATTGCCGAATGCCTGCTCTCAGAGTCTTGCTTCAAGCTACTGGAGTTTAGAGCTCCTGATTGCTGCAGCCTTCTTTGGGGACTGTCCTCCACCCTCTCCACCTTCCTCATCCCCATACCAGAAATATTGTGGCCCACTTAACTCCACCTGTCATGGCATGGAATTGCTGAGTGAGCTGGCTGATCTGGAACTGCAACAGTATCAGCAAAATTGTGGTAAAACTCTAGGTAAGTTCCTAAGTCAGCTCCTATGCAACTTCTGGGAGTCTTAGTGCACATGTTTTTATCAGTCCTCCAGGGAAAAAATGTGTTTAAAAGTTTATTATGAACACATCTAAGGAACTAATCACTGCCACATATGCCAAAGTTTCCCAACTTGGTTGGTGCATTAAACCTTTGAAAGATACATAGTCTTGTTTAAGCCATATAATAGCAAATACAATATATTTTAGAGCAGAATTCCCAGATGAAAAAACACAAGAACCATTAGAATAGATTCTACTAGTTTCCATTACAGATATGTATTGGCCTCTAATGGTATCAACTAGACATAACATGCCACCAACAGAAGCCAACACATTATCAGTAAAGACCCACAGGGACTATTATAGTTTCCATTAAAACCAATACAATTCCCATTATAATCATTTTAGCAGTGCTGTTTATTTCGCTTTGTTTTCTGTCTGTGAAATAATCATTACTTCGTATTTACGGTATTAGAACATCTCAAAGTCTACACATTGTTAACTTATCACAGCAAGCAAATATAAAGAGTTAATTTAGTTAGTTGTAGGCTACTGCTTAAGAGTAGTAGCATTTTGAATTGATATCTCAATTAATAGTGCATGGTGCTAGCAACACCAAGGTCAAGGGTTCGAAATCCAGATAACATAAGTGTAAATGTTAAAGACTAAAATAAATAAAATAGCATAATGATGGCAATTGTTGGTAAATGCATTACAACCGAACCAATACTGTCACGCTTTTTTACTAAGGATAAGTCTATACATCTCTGTGCAATTCTGCATCTCTCTTCAACAGAACACATTTGTGAAAAGTCTATGTGGAATCACAAAAGCAGACGTTTCTGACTCTAGAGCACTGACTTGGCTAAAAGATTTAACCTCTTGTTCTAAATGCTTCCTTCATATTAACATGAGTTTCTTTATTAATGCAAGATGATGTTTGGTGTTTGACAGAACATACTAATTCATTTAATTAGTTCAAGAGGATTTCTCTTGAAAAAATACTGTATTTACATTTGCTAGTGCTAGAACATACACAGTTAAGTGTATATGCTGCTGATGTACAATTAGAACACAAGACATGCTGAATCAAGCATGTATGACATGCAGCTGCACAATTAGACATAAATACAATCCCCATGTAACATATCTAGAAAACGTCATGGTTACTTGTGCAACCTCCGTTCCCTGATGGAGGGAACGAGACGTTGTGTCAATGTAGTGACACTAGGGGTCACTCTTGGGAGCCCTAGACACCTCTGGTCTTTGATAAAAGGCCAATGAAAATTGGCGAGTGGTATTTGCATGCCACTCCCCCGGACATACGGGTATAAAAGGAGCTGGTATGCAACCACTTATTCAGGTTTTATGCTGAGGAGCCGAGATAAGGTCCGGCCATTTCAGCGGGTAGTTCAGCGTTGTGGCAGGAGGGACACAACGTCTCGTTCCCTCCATCAGGGAATGGAGGTTACACAAGTAACCATGACGTTCCCTATCTGTCACTCACTCGATGTTGTGTCGATGTAGTGACACTAGGGGTCCCTATACAAAATGCCACAACTGGCTGAACTGTGTTACGTGAACTGGTGGTGTGTGGTGCGCAGACTACTGTGTGCCTCATAGCCAGCACACCAGGTCAACACGTAACCTCCCCCAACATAGTTATGAGTGTCAAACGGCCCTTTGGGGACAAGTCGACTACCCAAAAGATAGAGACTTCGCGCCACGAGCACCTTATCCACCGGGGGAATCGCCTTATAGCCCCTGGCCGTCCCGCCATCGAGGGTAGTGAGAGCGGCGGAACTGCGGAATCGGGGTCAGGCAGTAAAAGGTGCCTCCCACGATTTCGTCAGCTCCTCATGCACTTCCGGGAAGAAAGGCACTGGAGCGGGGGTGGCTGCTTTGAGCGGCGCCGTGAGCCCAGGAACCAATCATCAAGCCATGAGGGTTCAGGGGAGAGCGGAGGGTTCCACTTTAACCTGACGCTCGCGGCCGCCCGGGAAAGCATGTCCGTCATTTCGGCATCAGCCTGTGACTGGGCAATCGCTGAGGCTTCTGCGTCTGACTGGATAAGCCCGCTCTCCGATGCTGTGCTCAAGAGCTCATCATCTTCACGGGCTCCGAACAAGAAGCCAGACTCGCTGTGAGACGAGCCAGCGGACTCATCCGGAAGCCCGACTGGGGCAGACGAGCGTGCTGGGGAATGGGAGGTCCGCGGGGGGATACCCGGCGGAGGCGATCCCATTGGCGTCCCCAAATCGCCCCCAGTGCTTGCCGCACTGGCCTCGTACCCATAGGTAGAAGGACTGAGGCGGGGAGCCGCTGGGGTGCGACTGCAACGTTGCAATGGTCATGTTCTCGCAATGAGAACATGAACCATCCACAAACGCTGCCTCCGTGTGGGTCGCGCCCAGACATGAAAGACTGCGATCATGACCATCCGGAGTTGAGAGATAACGACCGCAACCAGGAATAACACACAATCGGAAAGGCATCTTTAAAAAGACGCGTCTTTAGAAAGACATTCCGTGCGTGCTGCTCTTTTAGAGAAATATACTCTTTTAGAGGAAAAGGCTCTATCAGAAAATATACTCTCTTTGTTTTCTGCCGAAGTGCCCAGGGGCGTTCTCTGCAGTGCACCAGTGCAGAGGAGGGAGAAGCCGCTGAAATGCGCCATCAGATCCAGCAGAGGTGAATGAACAGTAGAATTCAGCTCAATGAGCATGACCGTTCAGCTCCGAAGAGAAAATCTGAATGAGTGGTTGCATACCAGCTCCTTTTATACCCGTATGTCCAGGGGAGTGGCATGCAAATACCACTCGCCAATTTTTATTGGCCTTTTATCAAAGACCAGAGGTGTCTCGGGCTCCCAAGAGTGACCCCTAGTGTCACTACATCGACACAAATTCGAGTGAGTGACAGACAGGGAACTCACAGCGCTGAAGTAAAACCAGCTTACTTGCAAACTGAGCAAATTTAAATGTTGATTGGCAACCCGAATACACGTCAAAGGACCTATTAACTTGCACCATGAGCCGTAAGTGAGTAAGTGAGCTGATTGGCTAACAGACAAGTTTAAAGAACCTATCAGCTTGTGCCATTGAGAGTTTCATGCCTGAACTGATATTTCTAAGATTCACTTAGACTTTTTCCTGATAACAAGGCTGTCAAATAAATAGCTAACTAATCAAGCCTGTTTTACATGGTAGATTTCTCAGTATGAAAAAAGTAATAGTTTTCCATTGTGTTTTCCCCCCAATGTAGAGGATCAATGGATTTTCGACCTACAGAGTCTTGCTACTTTGGCAGCAGCTCGTGCCCTTGAATTAAACTCACAGGAGAACAGTGCCACAGATGCCGAGAAACAGTATCCCGCTCAAAGAACTATCAACCTTCGCAGAAAATGCAGCTGGACGCCTCGCCACGAGCCGGTATCACATCCTTGATTATTTCAGCAACACATTGTGTATATAGATTTTCAAATGGCATGTACATCTTCCATAAGCAGTTCATATTACATGTGTGTAAAGATAAGCTAATGCTGGCGTACAGTCAGTGGGGTCTCAGGGTCATTATTTAGTGTGGGGCACAATCACTTAACAATCAATTATTTGACCGATCTTTGAAACATTGACAAATAATTCCAAATTCTGTCACAGATGTGCTTCTCATGTCACACTTTGTTTACGTCAGGGACTATGAAATTCTGTGAACTTGTGCATGTGTGTATGCGCTTTAACCGGCACAGTTTAAAAACCTCATTTTAGCACAGCGGTTGATTGACAGGTAGAAGTTTCACACTAGAACTCACTGGTTTTACCAGACTCAAACAAGTGGAGTCAAAAATTCTATCATAATAGCCTGTCTACTGTAATTTTTGTGCCATTAAAATGGATGCTACGTCCCTCAATGCCCTAGTACTTATAAAATGAAAACAAGTATGACTGATAAAAATAGATCATGACAAAAATTGTACAGAGAGTGACGAATTAAGACTTTTTTCTAGAGCAACCTCTGAATATGATGCCATACAAACATTCCTAATGATTTAATCTCAGCACAAAATACCACTAAAATGTGCACATCCACGTCAAAAAGCTCAAGTAAATGTGAAAGTATATCACAAATAGGCAAATCTTCAAAGGGTGTGCATATTATCTCACTAACTCGAATGAACAGCATAACAAAACTAATCAAAACAACAGACTCACAATATTTAGCAGTCATTGTAATCTAATACAAACCAATGCACCAACAACACAACACCTCAATGCAATGGCATACAATTCATTGAAATGATGAACGGTGCACTTTAACTAATCCAACTAGCAGCACATTATAATAAAATTAGCTTTTAAAACTTTCCAATGAAGGACAATACGCAGGTCTACTCTGCACCCGGTTACTTCCGATGCTCATGTCAACAGCTTGACATAAATATGATCAAAGCTTTTGATTGGCTCGGGGCAAAGGCAAACTAGCCCCTCAAGCCATCGTTGAATGCTCGTTGCACATGCGCATGATGCTCTCCAGATCTCCGTTGACTAACATTGAGGATAAAGGGCTAGCCCCATGCATAGCAAATGAGAACAATTAAATGGCTTTTATGCAACATAACTTCATAATAATAGACACTTTTTTCTTGTATAATGGACATAAAACACGTTTAAGTTGCAGAAAATATATTACAACCCCAATTCCAAAAAAAGTTGGAACAATTGGAAGAATGCGAATAAAAACAAAAAGTAGTGATTTGTAAATTATATTCACCCTTTGCTATATTGAAAACACTACAACTACACATTATAAGATGTTGTACCTTGTGAATTTCATTGTTTGTTTTTTTCTAATGTACAGTAATTTCAAATCAGATGATTGCAACACGCTCCAAAAAAGTTGAGACAGGGGCAATTTAAGAGTAACAATTTGACGAGTTAAAATAACAAGGCAATGTGAAACAAGAGATGTTAAACAGGTGAGGCAATCGTGTCATAGTCTATAAGGAGCCTCCAAACACAGCCTAGTCCTTCAAGAGCAGATCATTCGAGACTTGTCAATTTGCCAATTTGAGAACAATGTTCCCCAAACACAAATTGGAAGGTTTTTGGGCATTTCAACCTCTACTGTGCACAATATATTTAAAAGATTCAAGGAATCTGGGCAAATCTCAGTGTATAAAGGGCAAGACAAAAACCACTCCTGAATGCGCGTGATCTCCGATCCCTCAGACGTCACTGTCTTAAAAAACGCCATTCATCTGTAATGGATATCATGAACATGGGCTTGGGATTACTTTAGTAACCCTTTGTTAGTCAACACCATTCGCCGCTGCACCCACAGATGCAAGTTAAGACTTTACTATGCAAAGCAGAAGCCCTACATAAACACTGTCCAGAAGCAGTCCATGTTAGTCCATGTCTGTTAGCTTTGAGGCCATCTGTATGCTAGTGCACGCCGAGAAAACAGACAAATAATACTGATGACTCATGTGACTCATGCCAAAACTTTTGATCAATAAAAGCTTTCTAAAATGAGTAATAGTAAGTAGCAAATAATTGCTGTGACACAAACTAAAGACTTCTAACCATTTAAAATAAAGCCATTGGACATGTCCCGCCCCAACTTCCTTTTTCAAAAGGAAATATGTGAACACAATAAAATTGCACTTGTCATTTCATGTTGTCTTTAGACTTACACAATGGAAATTTGGGTAGTTGGAAAGGATGTGTTATCTCAGAGCTGGAATCTGTCCAGATATCATCCAAGACTTGAGCTGTTTTATTTTGTTGTTCCAGGTGTGTCCAGCGAAAGGTGCTATGGACAGTATGGATGGTCCAGAGCTAGAGATGCGTGTGAGACTAGCAGAGCTTCAACAGCGTTACAAAGAGAAACAGAAGGAACTGGCCAAACTCCAGAGGAAACACGATCACCAGTAAGCAGCAGATTAAAGACTGTGTTCAAAATTACTTAACTATTAATAACTTAAAGCCTCTTCATGAAAAAAACAGTCAGACACCCCTGAACACAAGACTTCAGTCAAAATAGTGTCATCCCTGCTTAAGTTGTGTACTGTATACTGTTTAGTCAAGGAACTGTTCATGCAAAATATGTCATGCCAAACTCGCATGTTGTTATTTTTTCTGTGGAACACAAAACTAGAGATTTTTGAACCCCGTCTGTCAAGCTCAAATAAGGACAAAAAAAAAAAAAATGATGTGTTGAGTAATGTACTCAAAAAGTGTAATCCACTACAAATGTCTACACAATTACTTCTGTAAAATTGTAATCAGATTACATTACTAATTATGCCATTGGAAAAGTAATCACGTGACTAATTACGTTACTTTTATTTATTTTATTTTTTTTATCCCCTTTTCTCCCAATTTGGAATGCCCAATTCCCTTTACTTAGTAGGTCCTTGTGGTGGCACGGTTACTCACCTCAATCCAGGTGGCGGAGTGCAAGTCTCAGTTGCCTTTGCTTCTGAGACTGTCAGTCCGCGCATCTTATCACGTGGTTCGTTGTGCATGACACTGCGGAGACTCACAGCATGTTGAGGCTCATGCTACTCTCCACGATCCACGCCCAACTTACCATGCGCCCCACTGAGAGCGAGAACCACTAATCGCAACCACATGGAGGTCACCCCGTGTGACTCTACCCTCCCTAGCAACCAGGCCAATTTGGTTGCTTAGGAGCAGAGGTGGGTAGAGTAGTCAAAAACTGTACTCAAGTAAAAGTACAATTACTTAAAAAATTACTCAAGTAGAAGTACTATCATAAATAATTACTTGAGTAAGAGTAAGAAAGTATCCAATTAAAAGAGTGCTCAAGTAGTGAGTAACTCGTTACTTTCACAAATGACATAATAGATGTTAACTCCCCTATATTCCATTACATAATACACATTTAATATGTATTACAGAATTAGTATTATTATTAATGGAAATTCTGTTATCATTCACCATCATGTTGTTCCAAACCCGTATGACTTTCTTCCATACAACACAATAAGGAGATATTAGACAGAATGTTTGCCTGAGTTACTGTTTACTTTCAGTGAACGTTTTTTTTCTCCATATTTTGAAAGTGAATGGTGAGTGAGACTGTCAGTCCCTAAAATTCTGTCTAACATATTTTGTGTTCCACATAATGCAAAATGTCACACTGGTTTGGAACAACATGAGGGTAGGGAAATAATGACAGAATATAAAATTATGGCTGAGCTATCACTTTAAAAGGGTAGTTCACCCAAAAATGAAAATTCTCTCATCATTTACTCACCCTCATGCCATCCCAGATGTGTATGACTTCCTTTCTTCTGCAGAACACAAATTAAGATTTTTAAAAGAACATTTTAGCTCTGTAGGCCACAATTTTGATGCTCCAAAAAGCACATAAAGGCAGCATAAAAGTAATCCATAAGACTCCAGTAGTTAAATCCATATCTTCTGAAATGATATGATAGGTGTGGGTGAGAAACAGATCAATATTTGTCATTTTTTGCTAGACAGCAGGGGGCAATATGCAGAGAATGTGAATCACCAAAAACACAAGTCACATCACTTCTGAACTATCACATCACTTCTGAAGATATTGATTGAACCACTGGAGTCTTATGGATTACTCTTATGCTGACTTATGTGATTTTGTTTAGCTTTAAAATGTCGCCACCCATTCACTTGCATTATATGGACCTACATTGCTGAGAAATTCTTCTAAAAATCTTCATTTGAGTTCAGCAGATGAAAGAAAGTCATACACATCTGGGGCGGCATGAAGGTGAGTAAATTATGAGATTTTGAATTTTTGGGTGAACTATCTGGATGAATTTGTCAATAAGAGAGGTTTGGAAACATTTCGAGTAATTATTACAGTGAAAACGTGAAAATGTCCCACAAGGATATTATATATAATGCTGAAATATAAACCAAAGCAAGATCATGCTTTATTAATGCCTTCTTTCGCTATTTCATAGCTTTTAAAGTCCTGCGCGGATTCTTATTTCAGTGTAGTTACAGTTTTCAGTGTCGAAAGAATTTAGTTCATTAGTTCTGTACAGCAGTACTGCTGCTTTCTAAACGCAGAGTACGCAGCCTAGTGCGTAGAGCACCAACCCCGGTCGTGGAACACACGCTATGTCTGAAACCGCCCCCTATCCACTGTACAGTGCACTATTTAGAGTGTCCGCCATTTTGTAGGATTGTCTGAATTCTGAGTGAGCCACTCGTTCCTTACTTTTGTTCACTCATTATTACCCACAATGCACTCTAATTTCGAGCGTACATTTGATGTACACTCGACGACGGTTAATTTCCCACAATCCACCATGGGGAAGACGTACGAGCTGGGAGTTTACTGCTTCCTTCACTCCTGCAATGTTTTCTTTCATGTTGAATGTATTAAATTACTTTTTGACAAATCATTACTTGATTAAAATAACATAATAACATATAGAGAGGCAAAACATAAAGATACATTTTAAAATGTACTCTTTATTTGATCAAATGTGTTTACTCTTTATATTAACACACGTATATGTTAAAAATGACAAAGAGAATGAAGATTTATTGTATTAATATATTATTTAATAAGAATAACAAGTAAGGCCCAAGTATTTTAAAAGTTTATATGTGATGTTGTTTGTGTGACAGCCCCAGAGATCTGACGCTTTGTGTATACGTCAGTGTCCGAATTCACTCACTCATTTCATTCACTCACTGCTGAGGTATAGTGCACTAACTGCCATTCACTATATAGGAAATAGTGAACGAGTGAACAATTTCGGACACAGCCACTCTCTTCGCCATATGATTGCCTCGCGCCTGCACATTTCTCTCACGCGTGCGCCCCGCACACCTCGCTGTGCATGCGCAGAAATTTTGTCTGTTCATGCTCAAGTTGTCAATCACACGAACAGCAGAGCCAAGGCATTTATTTACACTTAACTTGGATGTTTACATGTATTTATAGTTAATCCGCCTGAAGTAGCTGCGCTAGTTTCCAGTACCGCCACGAGGGTGCAGGGTAAATGCGTAAATACTGCTCATGACATGCGAGATGCGGGACAAAGCGCACTGATATATTGCTGCACTGATTTAAAAAAAGTACACTTAAAAACTGATGTCATAGGATCCCATATTTACAGAATCATACTGAAAATTACCATCTCATTACACAGAAAAGCCTGTGTTATCATTAGAGCCAAAACTTACCTCAGCGTGCTGCCTTAAGTTGAAGCTGTGATTTTAATCTTTAAATATCTGCTTGTCTTGGTGTTAAATGAAGGCTTTGAATGATGAAACTATTCTTTTTTTCCGTGTGCGGAGCGAAGAAAGTGTTTCATTTTGTTTGAAGAGCATGATGCTGCAGCACGGATGACTTGAGTGACAGTCTGTGACAGCAGAGCACGCCTCTGTGTGAACTTCTGCTCTCGTAAAAGTCCCATTCAGTAATCTCTCAATAAATTACACATTAATTAAAATTAAACCCAGTAATGTAATGACAGGAATGCCACCCATTGTAAAGAAGTAAAAGTAAAAAAAAATCATTAGAAATTTACTTGAGTGAGAGTAAGAAGTACCCACTTTTAAACCTACTCTAAAAGTAAATTTTTTTCCCAAAAGTTACTCAAGTAAATGTAGTAAATGTAGTGTGTTACTACACACCTCTGCTTAGGAGACCTGGCTGGAGTCACTCAGCAGGCCCTGGATTCGAAATTGTGACTCCAGGGGTGGTAGTCAGCGTCAATACTCGCTGAGCTACCCAGGCCCCCCCTATTACTTTACTTTTAAGCTACTTTCTAAAACTATTTTTACGGAAAAGATTTTGTTTTTCTGCTCTATAAAATTAAAGGGGTCATGAAATGCTCTTTTTTATGGTTTTATTATCTTCTCTGAGGGCCACTGATAATGTTAGTACAAATTTTTAGCATTAAAGTAATATATGATCATTTTCCACCTTGTCTCTGGCCCTCTGTCTGAAACGTCTCGGTTACTGTCGTAACCTCCATTCCCTGATGGAGGGAACGAGACGTTGTGTCGATGTAGTGACACTAGGGGTCGCCCTTGGGAGCCCCAAACACCTCTGATCTTTGAGAAAAGGCCAATGGGAATTGGCGAGTGGAATTTGCATGCCACTCCCCTGGACATACGTGCTGGCTTGCAACCACTCATTCAGGTTTTGTGCTGTGGAGCCGAGACAAGGTCCCGGCCATTTCAGCGGATAGTTCAGTGTTGTGGCAGGAGGGACACAATGTCTTGTTCCCTTCATCAGGCAACGGAGGTTACGACAGTAACCGAGACGTTCCCCTTTTGTCACTCACTCGACGTTGTGTCAATGTAGTGACACTAGGGGTCCCTATACAAAATGCCATGACTAACTGAACTGTGTTATGTGGACTGGCAGTGCAAGACGGGCAGACCTCTGTGTGCCTCGTAGCCAGGGGTCGGGGCCGGCCTGCTGGGGCAGGCTGTGGCAGAGCTGGTGTCACCGCAGGGGGATGCCCTTGGTGATGAGCAGACGGGGTGCGGGATCTTGAGCTGTGCCGGGGCAGGATATGTTGGATGGCCTCCGTCTGCTTCCTCACTGGTGTCACCGAATAGGCCAACCTGGGAGATGGGGGCATCAAGGAATTGTACCTTGTCAGCCTCCCTTGACTCGACCAGGTTGAGCCAAAGTTGGCGCTCCTGGACCACCAGGACATCGCCTGCCCGAGAGACCACGCCGTGACCTTTGTCGCCCGGAGGGTGGGATCAGTCACCAAGCGCAGCTCATGCATCGATCTCGGGTCAGA
Organism: Myxocyprinus asiaticus; assembly: GCF_019703515.2. Lineage (NCBI taxonomy): Eukaryota > Metazoa > Chordata > Actinopteri > Cypriniformes > Catostomidae > Myxocyprinus > Myxocyprinus asiaticus. Next base: position 46,084,860 of record NC_059357.1, on the reverse strand, counting down.
ACTACCCTCATGCAGTTCTCTGAGCGCCTCAGGTTGGTGCATTTGCAGGAGAGCCGTGGCGTGCAGGGCGGAGGCGGCCTGTCCAGCGGCACTGTAGGCCTTAGTCGCCAGTGATGACTTAAACCTACAGGCCTTGGACGGGAGTCTCGGATGGCTCCGCCAGGCGGCGGTGCTCTGCGGGCACAGGTGCAACGTAATCGCCTTATCCACCTGGGGAATCGCCGAGTACCCCCTGGCAGCCCCTCTTTCGAGGGTAGTGAGAGCGGAGAAGCTCAGAGGCCGTGTCCAGGCAGTAAAAGGTGCCCACCACGATCGCGTAAGCTCATCACGCACTTCCGGGAAGAAAGGTACGGGGGCGGGGTGCAGCCGTGAGCGGTGCTCGGGGCCCCAGAACCAATCAACGGGCCGCGAGGGTTCAGGCTGTCAGCTGCGCATGGCCCGCTCTCCAATGCTGTAATCAAAAGCTCATCCACTTCGCGAGCCGCGAATGAGATCGTGAACTTGCCCTGAGACGAGCCTGCGGTCCCATTGCAAAACTTGCTGGGGCAAATGAGTGTGCTGGGGAATGGGAGGTCCACAGGGGGTTTCCCAACAGAGCGGCTCCCATTGAAATCCCCAAATCGCTCCCAGTGCTAACCAATGCGCCCTCAAACCCGTAGGTAGAAGGACTGTGGCGAGGAGCCACTGGGGTGGCTTTCCCTCTGAGCAATGAAAGCCGTGATTGCAATATTGCCATAATCATGCTCTCGCAGTGAGAACATGATCCGTCCGTGAACACTGTCCCCAGCATGTGAGGCATCGATCATGGCCGTGGGAAGCGGAGAGGTAACGATCGCAACCAGGAAATATACACAAACGGAAAGGCATCTTTAAAAAGATGCTCTCCGTGAGTGCCACTCTTTTAGAAGGGAAATATATTCTTTTAGAGGAAGAATATACTCTTTTAGGCTGCTGAAGCGCCCAGGGGCATTCTCTGCACTCAACCGGCGCAAGAGGGGGAGAAGCCGTTGTAATGCGCCATAAATCCAACAGCTTTTGTAGAGGTGAATGGATCAGCGGAGGAATTCAGCTCGATGAAACACAATCGCTCGGCTCCGAAGAAAAAATCTGAATGAGTGGTTGCAAGCCAGATCCTTTTATACTCGTATGTCCGGGGGAGTGGCATGCAAATTCCACTCGCCAATTCCCATTGGCCTTTTCTCAAAGATCAGAGGTGTTTGGGGCTCCCAAGGGCAACCCCTAGTGTCACTACATCGACAAAACATCGGGTGAGTGACAGAAGGGGAACGTTCGGTTTTGGCCTAAGCACCTCCTTAAAACTTCAATGTAAACCCACTGTTCTGAGTGGCTAATAGCATGCAGCCCCTCAAAATCAGCCATATTTGAAACTCAATCAGAAGTGAAGGAAACAAGCCCGTCAACATTATAAAACTAAATTTCAGGGTTTACGCAAAATGCACATCCAACACATTGCATCCGAATTTATTAAACTGCTCATCTCAAGCACAACTGTCTACAGCAGAAGTGAGAGTTGCGTCATGTTGCTTCAAAAGCAATAGAACCCATTATAATCAATGATGCTGTCTACCACGGAGGCGTCCATTGCGGTGCGTCCCTTGTAGTGCAGCATTGTGCCGACAGTAAACGGATGTCCCATTCCAATTCACACTGCATGCATTGGCGCTACAACTGCCGACAACAGAAATAAATGGTTTAGAAAGTTCATGTCTACACGCCGATGTAGACAGCCTCAAGCCATTGCGTAAATAATAATTTTTAAAAATCATTCAAAATAGCCTAGATGGGTCCCCTTTGGTGTTCAGGAATAGTTAGGCCACAGTAGGCCAAGTTTGTCCTTCTCTCTGAGTATACGAACTGAAGCACCATTGGGTGGGGCCAAGGGTGCGATGATGTGGAGTAGGCATTGATGTTTTTTTTGCTGTAGAGGCATCATGAATTAATATGCCCCCAAATGATGTAGGGAAGTTGCGGAAGTAGAGAACGAGGCTTTTTTGCAGCTTGGTTTCAATAAATACTTTTATTGCATTGGGGATTAAGTTCTGAGTTCTGAAATTTACAGTATGTTTTATTAGAAAGTAGAAAGTGGTAGAAAGTCTTCTTACATGTCAAAATATCAAGGAAAATTGGACTGGTCATGACATGACCCCTTTAAAATAATGTCAACATTTTCTCCTTGTTCATTGTCACACACAAGTCATAAACTCAACATGTTTCTCTGCATTAACTCTTGTACAAGACATACAAATGAAATCAGAAGTTTACATACACTTAGGTTGAAGTCATTAAAACTCATTTTTTAACCACTCCACAGATTTCAAATTAGCAAACTTTAGTTTTGTCAAGTCATTTAGGACATATACTTTGTTCATGACACAAGTCATTTTTCCAAGAATTGTTTACAGAGAGATTGTTTCACTTTTAATTGACTATATCACAATTCCAGTGGGTCAGAAGTTTACATACACTAAGTTAACTGTGCCTTTAAGCGCTTGTGAAATTCCAGAATATGATGTCAAGCCTTTAGACAATTAGCCAATTAGCTTCTGATAGGAGGTGTACTGAATTGGAGGTGTACCTGTGGATGTATTTTAAGGCCTACCTTCACACTCAGTGCCTATTTGCTTGACATCATGGGAAAATCAAAAAATAATCAGCCAAGACCTCAGAAAAAAAAAACTGTGGAACTCTATAAGTCTGGTTCATTCTGGGGAGTAATTTCCAAACTCCTGAATGTACCAAGTTCATCTGTATAAACAATAGTACGCAAGTATAAACACCATGGGACCACGCAGCCATCATACCGCTCAGGAAGGAGACGCATTCTGTCTCCTAGAGATGAACGTAGTTTGGTGCGAAAAGTGCAAATCAATCCCAGAACAACAGCAAAGGACCTTGTGAAGATGTTGGAGGAAACAGGTAGGCAAGTATCTATATCCACAGTAAATGAGTCCTATATCGACATAACCTGAAAGGCTGCATCATGTTGTGAAGGTATTTTGCTGCAGGAGGGACTGGTGCACTTCACAAAATAGATGGCATAATGAGGAAGGGAAATGATGTGGATATATTTAAGTAACATCTGAAGACATCAGCCAGGAAGTTAAAGCTCAGTCGCAAATGGGTCTTCCAAATGGACAATAACCCCAAGCATACCTCCAAAGTTGTGTCAAAATGGCTGAAGGACAACAAAGTCAAGGTATTGGAGTGGCCCTCACAAAGCCCTGACCTCAATCCAATAGAAAATTTGTGGGCAGAACTGAAAAAGCTTGTGCTAGCAAGGAGGCTACTAACCCGACTCGAATACATCAGTTCTGTCTGGAGGAATGGGCCAAAATTACAGCAACTTTTTGTGAGAAGCTTGTGGAAGGCTACTCAAAACATTTGACCCAAGTTAAACAATTTAAAGGCAATGCTACCAAATACTAACAAAGTGTATGTAAACTACTGACCCACTGGGAATGTGATGAAAGAAATAAAAGCTCTACTATTATTCTGACATTTCACATTCTTAAAATAAAGTAGTCATCTTAACTGACCTAAGACAGGGAATGTTTTCTACAGTTAAATGTCAGGAATTGTGAAAAACTGAGTTTAAATGTATTTGGCCAAGGTGTATGTAAACTTCTGACTTCAAATATACATATGAAAATTACTTTTTAAATGTATTCTACATAATATAATTTTTTTAATAAGTGAAACCTAAATAATGTACTTAAAAGCAATTAACTAAAGACAGTAACTGCAATATGATAATAAGAATTTCAAATGTAATGTACTAAATGTACTAAAAGGATAATTTTGATAGTTACTTTGTTATCAGATTATACCTAACACTGAAAATGGTATTGGATAAAAACCGAATATAATGCACAACTTTGGAATTCTGACTGTAAATGTTGGTTAGATACGAGCTTTAGCAAAGGGAAAGATTATATTGAGTCTTAAATTTAGGTCTGTTCCTCACACAAATCTATCATTTGACTTAGTGCATGAGTTGTATGGACTACTTTTATGATAATTGTATAGTCTTCTACAAAGGTTTCTGCAAAAAAAAATCTACTTTTGTGTTTGACTGAAAAAAAAAAAAACAGCTTATAGAGTTTAGAATGACATTTTGGATAAACTGTAAATGTTTTCCTTCAGGAAAGAGGAGACTCCACGTAGTCCTGCACGTCGAGGGCCTGGCAGACCACGCAAACGTAAATCAGCTCCTGGCCTTGGCCCCGGGACCTTTACAGAACCCCAGAAAAAAGTCAAGTAAGTAACTCCCGTTCCTCTGTCCTCCTTGCTTGTTTCTCATGCACACACACAACAGATAAACCTCCCATATCTGCACAACCCAGCAGACAACTCCTTAAACCATAAACAGGAGACAGGAGAACTCATATGACCTCACTGAGGAAGTCAAGTCATGCCGTATCTTTCCTAATCAGCACTGGACCTGAATTGCATTACATGCATTTGGCAGGACAAAGCAGTTGGCTGTGTCTTTGTATCTTCTGCACTGTATTTGGATTCACTGTATGTAAATGCATAGTCCAAGCTTGTGAGCCAGGACAGTATCTAAAATCTGTGTATATACACTGCCCTGTCAATTGAGTGCAACAGTAGGATTCTGAAAGTAAAAATCCTAGTTATTCTCTTCATATGGAAATCGACTTTTTAATGCTAAAATATAAAATCATGATCTCCGAGGTTCAGCAATGATACAGTAAGAGTATATTTTGTGTTATTTAACTGATGTTTTATATACGCAGTTTCTGGTTTAATATTTTTCCATCTTTTTTCATTTGGTTATGTCATTTGCAATGCTTCATGGGATTGTAGTACATATTTGCCCAATTCCTGTTGAAGAACTACACTATCCATAACTGTGAAGAGAGATCCACCAATCACAGTGTGTGCTGTTGCCATGAAAATGGGAATTAAGGCAAAAAAGCTTTCGAGTCATATATTTGTAACATATATTTTTTTTGTATATTTGAACATATTGCAATAAACTTAAAATATATTTTATACTTAGAATCAATGACAGCAAGTCAATGGTTTTATATTATACCATCCTTTTTTATTCGATTACCTCATTGGCTTCATGGAAAGAGTAGTTCATTATGTTTGTGAAATTCGGCTGACAATCAATTGTCTTACAAATAATTGCGATTATGGCGATTAATTGTCATACAAATTGTATTACCCATAAACCTTAAAGGAATAGTTCACCAAAAAATGAAAATTCTCATATAATTTACTCACTCTTATGCCATCTCGGATGTGTATGACTTTCTTTCTTCAGCAGAACACAAATGATGATTTTTAGAAGAATATCTCAGCTCTTTTGGTCCATACAATGCAAGTGAATGGGTGAAAAAATTTTGAAGCTCCAAAAATCACATAGGTCAGAATAAAAGTTTACAAAAAAGTAAGGTGTGGGTGAGAAACAGATCAATATGTAAGTCCATTTTTACTATAAGTTCTCCTCCCTGCTCAGTCAATCTCCACTTTCACTTTAACATTCTTCTTCTTGTGTTTTTGGTGAGTCTGTATGCATGCGCCCTCTACTGGGCAGGGAGAAGAATTTCTAGCAAAAATGGTCTGAAATATTGATCTGTTTCTCACCCACACCTATCATATCACTTCTGAAGATATGGAGTCTTATGGATTACTTTTATGCTGACTTGTGTGATTTTTGGAGCATCAAAATTTTGGCACCCATTCATCCATTGTGAGGATCTACAGAGCTGAAATATTCTTCTAAAAATCTTTGTGTTCTGCAGAAGAAAAAAAGTCATACACATCTGGGATGGCATGAGGGTGAGTAGATGATGAGAGAATTTTCATTTTTGGGTGAACTATTCCTTTAAGAAGTCATTTATTCAAATTTAACTTGGAATCATATTATAAAATAGGGATATACACTCACTGAGCACTTTATTAGGAACACCTGTACATCTACTTATTCATGTGATTATCTAATCAGCCAATTGTGTGGCAGCAGTGCAATGCATAAAATCATGCAGATACGGGTCATGAGCTTCAGTTAATGTTCACATTAAACATCAGAATGGGGAAAAAATGTGATCTCAGTGATTTGGACCGTGGCATGACTGTTGGTGCCAACAACATTTCTATTTTTGCTTATTTATATATTTTTGCCTTATTTGGACAGTAAAATGTGATTTTATATGAAAGGCACAATAATTGTGGTTATCTCATATAATCACAATCAGGTGATTATTTAACAATTGCGACGGGCCTATCCAACATAAAAGATTTTCATGAACGCTTTTGCTTCTAAACAAAATTTATAATGTTGTCATTCACCTTTGTGCTGGTTGGTTTGGTTCATGGCTTAGAACTCTATACTTAATACGTTTTTGTAATACCTATGGAAAAAAATTATGCGGAAAAAACTTCTGGAACCAAGACGGCTGTGGGCGGTCACTGTTGCACTTAGTGCAAAAACCTGTTCTGTGTCTGTCGCTGATGTGAATGGTATGACTGTCCCACAGCAGCCGGAGAGGTTCAACAGACCGTGGCTGTTAATGTAGCGCTGTGAATTCTCTTTTAATCTATTGCATTGCCAGATATGTGACAGATTCCTGTCGTTTAGCACTGAGGTCAGGGCAGGCCAGTAGAGGAGGAGGTCATGTTTACACACCACACACACACACACACACTCACTGAAATTTATCACTGTATGTGTTATTGTGTGTTTATAAATATGATACAAGTAGGCAGCTGCTTTTTGTTCTGGGAATTTTACAATAAGGTATGCAGAGTAATTACATATATAATTATTGAATAAAAATTATGAACAATGTAATTAATGTGTAATTATTTGTGGAGCTGTAATGACAGTTGCTGCTGTTGTATTTAATTATATAAACATGTAATAAGTGTAGACATCCCTCACAAAAATGTATCATGGTAACTATAATTTCAGCCACAATACCATAGTTACAGTAAAGTACAGTGGTTGTTACTACAAAAGTGCTAGTATGATGGTAGAGTATACAGATATAGTGTATACCATGGAACTGAATGATTAGCATATGCATATACCATTGTATTATCACAGCTTTACCTTAGCAACCAGTGTTGGGTGTAATCTGTTTACAAAGTATTTATTTACTGTAATCTGATTACTTTTAAAGACAGATTGTAGTGTAACACATTACATAATCAGATTACAGTTACTGACTTTCAATTAAGTTAATTAATTTTGAGTACATTAATTGGGTTACACATGTTTCTAAAATAATATTATTTATGTAGAATACATTTAAATCATTAATTATGTTTATGTTTACATCTGTTTGTGTTTCTGTGACAGCTGAAGGGATAACGACTAGGAACAAGGATGGAATTTAGACATTATTTTAAAATCATTGAACGGAAAAACCAAACCTTTCTGCAGAAATTGATTTAGGCAGTACCTTAATAGTAAAGTTATTAGTAATTGCTGTATATCTTTAATATTTCAGTACGAATTACCCATAAACATGTTGTTATACACACAACATATGAGGTATTTCCACTAACATTAGATTATTAAATATCAATGTTTGAAATGCAACCTATAGAAATTAGCTTTATACGTTTAACAAATGACTTTTCTCTTTATGATTTATGATAAAAGAACACTTTCATTTCTCAGAAAGCTTTAATTTACCCCAAAGTTTGAAAATGCCTCAAAGTTCAAACTGGAGCCAAACAACATTAATTGTATTCTACATATCAGGTAATAAATATACATTTTAGTCAAAAAGAATGATGTAAATCATTTTTGTTGTAAAGTTTGATTTGTTGTGTGACTGTGTTGAATTTCTGTAATTAGATTCAAATTCCAATTTAAGCTGCTCATGAATCAAATTCACACTTATGAGTTCAATAGAGGCAAACTTGTGTGCATGTGAGTGTTTTTGCATTGACCGTATAAAGGAGGGAAATGTGAGTAGTAGCATTTAACAGGCTAGCAGACAGATTCTTCATTGTTGAAATTCACACTAGATTTTCTGCTGTTATGCTGTTTTGGTTTGTTTTATGATCATACATGTTGTCAGTGCTGGTGTTGGACTTGTGGGTATCTCAGAGTGACACTGCATCGTATAATGAGACGCTGTTAAAAGACAGAATTCAGTGGTTTTCTAGTGCTGGAGACGCTATGTGTAAAGATATGCAATTGTTACTTGCTGCTTTCTATTGAGCGTCATGTGATTGAGGGCAGTGGGTCAGTAGGTAATAACTCAAGCTGACTTCCTGTATGTGTGTGTGTTTGTATCTGACGCGTGTGTCTGTGCCTGTTATACCTTATGGTGATAGAAACCCAATGTGTGTGTGTGTGTGTTTAAGATAGACAGAGAGTTGTGTTTAATTAGCCGCCGTAAGCGTGCTCCGAGAGGGGACATGTCACGTTGTGTTTGTCAGTTCGTGTCACGGTAGGGTCTACCTCACGGGGCCCAAACACACTCAACGGCTGCCTCTGTCCTGTCAATCACACACACATTCTTGCACACACACACATGCATTGCTACAATATAAAGGCACTAGTAGACACAGATGCTCTCCCAGCACAAAACGCAGCCAGTCTGATTGTATTCCTCAAAATAGGGAATAGAGTGCAACAGTCTGGTTTCAGAAGTAAAAATTCTATTCATTTTCTCCAAACATGAATAGATTTTTTTATGATAATTTATAAACCTTTAAAGACAGATCTACCATGAGCTCTGAAGTTTTTAACGGTAGATGCTTCTGTTGAAGTCATCAGTCCACATTATTTCACATTATTTCAAAAATCATGCATAGCAACAAAAACAAAGTGCGCCAAAAGAGCTCTGCAGCAACCACCCAAGTTTCTGTCCTTATATGCTTTAACTACTTATATATTTCTGTATATCTGAATACTTTGCAGTAAACTCAAAATATATTGTTTCTATACTTATAATCAACAACTTCAAATTAAGAGTTTTATATTTTTACATTGTTTTTATTTTAATTTCATTATTCGCAATGGGATTGTAGGGATTGTAGTTCATTCCCTAGTTAAATACTTTAAGTTCACAGCCTTGTACCTTTGTATATTTGGTTGATTTTCAAATACTTGTTTAGCTTCAAATCAAGGTTTGTAATGTTGTGATTCTCCTTGGAGCTGGTTGGTTTGGTTCATGGTTTACAACTCTTTTATGAAGTATTTTATGACATCCCTATGGAAAAAATTAATGGGGAAAATGCTTCCAAAACCAAGACGGCTGTAAAGTGAGCAGGCACTGTTGCGCTCTAATGCGTTATGCAAATTGTGTTCAGCACCAATTTGTGGGCGTGTTTGCGGCAGTAACTGATTTACATAATTCCTTTAGTGAATCAGGTGCTTAAACAGTGCAGACAGCATGTGCAAATGCTATCAGTTGCCACAACTTACTTTCAGTGAGTTCCCCCCAGAGATTTTTATATGAATTCAAGTGATCCCATCAAATTCTTCCAAGATCAAACTATGCTTTGATATGCTATCCACATTAATTTGACATTGCTATACTCTTACTGCATGTCAACAATAATCTCATTTGCTCAATCTCATCAGTTACTAAAATGAAACATAACTTAGACCTCTATTGAGTTTCCTGAACAATGAAAGAGTGATCTCTGAGCAATAATATTTTATTTTGGGATTATGTAAACTGAAAAACATTACAGCAAACAAAATCTCAATCAAACAGTCTCTCATGTTATGTCTAACAGCGATTAAACAATGCCTTTCCAGCTCATGTGATTGACTGCACACTAGCGCTTTGCCCTGCTAGAGGGTGGAAGGTAATCTTTTATGTGAGTGCCACCGTCTTGTGTTTGTGCAGTCTGATAGGCAGGTTTCCAGGGAAATTCAAGGAAATTCTCTCCCAGCCCTCGTTCAGAGCCAAGAGAGTTTGCACTGCCTCGCTGATATGGATATACAACCACGAGAGCTCTGGTATTCACCCAGAACAATAGTGTCAAATACAAACGCAGTGCGCTCAAACAGCTCGCTGTGTCTTTTCAAAGATGCGGGCCCCTCTTTTGTAGCAGGAATCTCCCCTGGTAGTTCACGCAGGGCTTTTTATCCAGCAACTGCCCTTGAACAGTGGCAGGATGGCCGTTTGATCGCAGTTCCTCAACTGTGAGGTGTGGAGACCACATTTTTTTTTCTTCGCAGGCATCGATTTGAGACCGCAGAGAGGCTTCTGAACCTAGTTCTCTCTCTGATCTCTCTTTTGCTTCCTCCTATCGTACTGCCATTGTTAGAGCTGAACTGACAGTCTCTGCTGTTGTTTGATTGACAGGTTAGTGGGGGCGGGGCTAAGTCCACTGGAGGAGGAGCAGCAGGGAGGTGGAGACTCTCAGAGGAAGAAGAAAAAACTGTCCAGTAGAGGTTTTGGCGGTCTTAACTCTGCACTGGTCAGTATCCCTGTGTTCCTTGTCTCTCTCATCTCTTCAACCCGTCTCGACTTAAAATTTTATTTTCTCATATTTTGCATTCCTTTACAATAGTTTGCATTCCCTCGCAATATGTTTTGTGTTCCCTCATAATAGCTTTGCGTTCCCTTGCAGTCATCTCTTAATAATTAACCAATAACCATGGTTTTACTACAGTAACTGTAGTTGAACAATGATAGGCACAGTAAAACCATTGTAATAATACAGGAAAACCAAAACTTTGGAAATAAAATCACAATCATTGAAATCGCAAAAAATTATTGCAAAAGGAACGCAAAACTTATTGAGAGGGAACGAAAGCTATTGCGACAGAATGCAAAACTATTCTGTCGCAGATATCAGTATTTTATAAAATACTGATATCTCTGCAGAACAAAAATGGGGGTTTCCCAATCAATGAGTGTTTTTTTAACTGTCTAATTAAAATAGGGAACCTCTATGTGAGCTCAGACAACATTAGCCGCTTTTCAACTATCGGCCAGTGCAAGCCAGGGCTATCAGCTAGCCAGCCGGGGCCAATAGACGCAAGGCCAAAAACTATCTGCGTTCCCACCATCGGGCCAATAGCCCCGCAGCGTTGCCCTAAAACCCACCCTTAATATTCGCCCTGGTGCCAACGTCACACACCCCGCCCATTTCAGAAGCAAGAGGGAAACTCAAGCTGAGGTATCCTGTTATCCTGTGATCTAGTTATCTAGAATATCGAGTTTATATCATTTGTAAACATTACCCAGCTAGCAAGATAAATTAGCATTGACAACTCACCGACTGTAACTGCCATGGTGTCCCGAGTGGTCTCTCCACTAACAGCGGGACGATGTCCCAGCACACCGTCCATGATCTCGAACCATGGAAAGTTCTTTCTTTGGGTACCGCTTTGTCCATTTGTCCGACGGAGTTATACTGTACCCGCAATGTTTTAATTTTGACCAAACCTGTACCGTTGGCAGCTGGATACACAACCTGGCAAGTTCTGTGAAACTCCGCCTTTGACATTGACCCCTCATTAATCCCCAGTTAGCCTCAATCGCCAGGTGGGCTTGTTTGGCCTCAGTCCCCAAAGGACATTGACCGTTGGCTCCAAGAAAGCACCAAGGGGGCACGATGAAGCCCCGGAAGTGACAGTGGGAATGCAACTGGTCCGATAGTGGAAACGCGTCTATTGAGGTGAGAAAGGTACTGGGAACCGACCACTCGATTTTAGAAAATAAAGCGGTTGAAAAACGCCCACCCCAAACGCCTTATACTTCCTTTAAGAGGGCCCAAGACAGTACTTGATGTTGATCATGTTCCCTCAGTGTGTTGTCCTCTGCTCTTTTGCTTGTCTTAATATTTTTATCCTCTTTTTCACTTTCCTAACTATTCTCTTGTTCTTTCTTAGATGAAGTCACAGTGTTGTCGTAAGAGCAGTCTGCATGGTCAACACATTAATCAACTCAAGCAAAAGATTGCAGGTGGACAGACCACCTCTGGAGCTATGTCCCAGGACAGGGAGTCTTCCTCAGCCTCTAAGAGTAATTCCAAAGCAGATTCCATACACCTCAGCACAGCCAATGAATCTGAGAGCCTAAGCGATACAGGTACAACTCCTACATGATGCCACTGTGTCTTATCATGTGTCTCACATTAAATTTACTGGCTAAAGACCTTTGCACACCAAACACGAAATTTTGCCGTTTTTCTCGCCGCGATTAACACTTTTAATCAAAATAAGCGATTCCTATGAAGCGATTCACACCTGGAGTGAACATTCAAGCTTCGGCAAAGCGAGGTTATTATTTTACGGTGAGTGTGTTGTTTTTTTTTCTTCGCCCGGCGATGAAATGCCATGACCAGTAAAATATGAGCTTTGGATCACGTGTCAGGAGCTGCTGCAGTTAACTACACCAGCACAACTGGTGGCGCTAGAGCACAGAAAGCTGGTTTGACCACCAACATTAAACGCTGAAGTAACTAGACAATCAGTATTGTTCCAATTGACAACATTTGTTTTTTAGCATTCATTATGTGTGTGCATTACGCAGTGATTTTATTGTAACACAAGTATGTGCAGTATGCGTGGCAGTGGCATATAATCAGATAACATTTTTAACAGTTAATATTATTTTTTACACTTGATTCTTTCTAATCACCCCTCAAACTTTGTACACATGATATACTGTCAGTCAACTCCAGCAGGTAAACTGAAATAGTTTGTGAAAGTGTCTAGAATTTTTTCTTTCTCGTTGAGCAAACTCAATATCATCATCGCTGCTGCAGTTTGTAGAGAATCCTTTTTCTTTTTTCGATCTGCTCTGTAGAGAAATCACTTGCTTGTCTTCCGTATTGCAGTTTCATGGTTATTTTGGAAATAAGTATGTGACAGGTCTCAGGTCAGTCCCAAGGAAAACGAAGGAAGCGGGAACCAGCTCACACTCTTTAGCGTCATTTATTATAGGTCGCTTTCCAGTGCACACACCAACACAAAAACACTCAGACGCTCAATAATAAACACAAAAGCAATTTTCCTCTTTAACACAGACAGCATCGTCTTGGGACTCTAGCTCCTCTCTCTCCCTCCACCGTGGCTCTGGCTGCTCCTTTATCTCCCCACAACTCTCACTGTTACACAAAACAGCTGTCAGAGATGATTTCCCACAGGTGACAATCCTTACCGCTCTCATCTCCCGAACTTGCTCTCCATTCACAAACCGGCGCCTGACCATGCCCCCACCACCACAAAGTAGTTCTTCTCATCCGTGATAGGTGAAGGGCAGACCAGCTGCAAGGTGCTTTGCGCCTCCTACCGTACCGGGGTAAAATTTCTTGTCAATTAGCGCTACCTATTGTAAAGGTGTGAATATGATAATGGTGATCATTCACCTCACTTTTAATGTCATAGGCCATTTGTGGGTGATATGTTTTGGATTATCGTGACTCCTCTGGCGTGCAAAAGCCTTGAAGGCTTCTACACACTAGCAGAGGTGGGTAGAGTAGCCAAAAACTTTACTCAAGTAAAAAAAAAAAAAAAAATTACTAAATTAGAAGTAAAAGTAATAATGTTAAAAATTACTCGAGCAAGAGTAAGAAAGTACCCAATAAAAAAAATACTCAAGTAGTAACTAGTTACTTTCACATATAACATAATGGATTTTTACTCTCCTATTTTCAAGTACATGATACACATTTAACATGCATTACAGAATTATTATTATTATTATTATTAATAATAATAAAACTATTATGAATTTTATTGTTAATAATGGAAATTGTCATCATTCACCATCATGTTGTTCCAAACCCATGACTTCTTTCTTCCATGCATCAAATTAAAGGGAAAGTTCACCAAAAAATGTAAATGCTCTCATTTTCTCACCCTCATTCCATCTCAGATGTGTATGACTTTCTTTCTTCTGCAGAACACAAATGAAGATATTTAGAAGAATATCTCAGCTCTGTTGGTCCATACAATGCACGTGAATGGTTTGAACTTTGAAGCTCCAAAAAGCACATAGAGGCAGCATAAAAGTAATTCATATGACTCCAGTGATTTTCAGAAGCATTATGATAGGTGTGGGTGAGAAACAGATAAATATATATAACTTTATAATATATACAGTCCTTTTTTTCACTATTAATTCTCCTCCCTGCCCAGTAGGTGGTGATATGCACAACGAATTGAATCACCATACACAAGAAGTATATGAAAGTGGAGATTTATTAGTAAAAAATGATTTAAATATTGATCTGTTTCTTTCCCACACTTATCATATCCTTCTGAAGACATAGATTGAACCAGTGTCATTTGAATTCCTTTAATGCTGCCTTTATGTGCTTTCTGAGCGTCAAAGTTTCATTCACCATTCACTTGTATTCTATGAACCAGCAGAGCTTAGATATTCTTCTAAAAATATTTGTGTTCAGCTGAAGAAAAAAAAAACCCACACACATCTGGGATGTCATGAGGGTGAGTAAATCATGCGAGAATAAGGATAAGGAGTTGTTAGACAGAATGCTAATGTTAATCATCATTTACTTAAACTGCATGTTTTTTTTCCCCACTCAATATTTTGAAAGGTAATGGTGACTGAGACTGTCACTCCCTAACATTCTGTCTAACATCTTTTGGGTTACACAGAATACAGAAAGTTTCACTGGGTTGTAAGAAGATGAGGGCAGGGAAATGATGATTTAATATTAATTTAAGGCTGAACTATCACTTTAAGGATGCTTCTCAGATTTGGACGAATCTGTCAGTTAGAAGTTTGGAAACCTTTTTCTAGTAATTATTACGGTAAAAAACATGAACAATGTCACACAGTCCCAAGTTATATATAATGTTTAATTATACACTGAAGCAAGATCATGCTTTATTCATGCCTTCTGTGTCATTTCACAGCTTTTTACGTCCTGCGTGATTTTAGTTCAGTAACGCTCCAGCATTTTCAGTGTCGAAAGAATTTAGATAATCGGTTCTGTACACTAAGGGTAAATTGCACCTTATCTCTGTGTTTGGAAGATTGTTGTTCATAAATCAAAGCCGCCCACATCTGTCAAACGCTGTGTACGTGCCAACCTTGCACGTGCAGAAATGCTCACAATCGCTATCGGCAGGGCATAACATTTGCACTTATCGTGGATGTTTACAAGGATTTATACAGTAGTCACTGATATGTTGCAGCACTGATATAAAAATGTAAACTTAGAAACTGCGGACATAAGAGCTCACAGTTACAGATTCACGCTGAAAATGAATGAGACATGACACAGAGCCCACATTTCACAATCTCTAAAACTTACCTCATCATGGAGCTGCAGTTTTAATCTTGAAATATATCCTTGTCTTGGATTGAAGAAATGTTTGTTTGTGTGCTTGCTGCTGTAGTGTTGAACTCGACTCGAGTGACAGCGTGCAGTTGTGAAGTTCCGCTGTCGTAAGAGTCCCATTCAAAAATCTCAATAAATTACGCATTTATTAACACTTATTAAATTATAACCAGTAATGTAATGACTGGAACACTACCCATTGTAACAAAGTAAAAGTACATTTTTTTCATCAGACATTTACTTGAGTAAGACTGAAAAGTACCCACCATAAAACATACTCATAAAAGTTAAAATTTTTTCCAAAGAGTTACTCAAGTAAATGTAGTGGAGTAAATGTAGTGCGTTACTACACACCTCTGCACATTAGATAAAGAAAAGAGGTCTATTAGCATTCCTATTCATCTCAAGGGTAGTTGCCCCCATAATGGTGTAGCTCAGGGTCGGATTGGCCATCGAGAGGGGCTGAAGTTTTTCTGGTGGGCCGCTAGCAAGCCGATGAATGTTATGATTTAAAAATAAATTAAATAAAAATAGTCAATTAAACAAATAAATCCTTTAACATTTTATATTATTATTGTACAATATTTAATAAAAATAAAAAATAAAAAAAACAGTCCTCATAATGCATCATTTCCCAATGTTTCACATGCCTAGCTTTGTCATCATTTAAAGATGTTGGATTTGAAGAAAGACAATATTTTTGCATCCTTGCACTAAAATAAGCTAAGCACAGCACCACAAAAAGAGCAGAATGCAAGTGTTTTGAGATGTGTTTTAAGACCTTCAACAAATTACATACATAAACATAATCTATATAATTCTTAGAACACTATTCATACAACTTTTCTTTCTTCCAAGATAAAAATAAATGAATGAAATACACTTTAAGCTATAACAGAAAGATGCATTTTTAACAGTTGAAGTTCTTTTTAACTTGATATATAACTTGTCAAGTTGGCATATAAAAAATGAGACGCTCCTGCACAAGACGCTGAAAAAACAGGGAAATGCCACACAATGGTTAAAGAAAAGCAGGTTTACATAGGAAAACAATTGAAAAACAGTGCGGACAAATGCAAAAATGCATTCTAAATAACTTAAAAGCCTTCAGCTCTTGTATAAAGATAAGCAGCCGAGAGAAAATCCAGAGGGTAAATTAGGTTGTGTTTTGTAACAATTTTTGTGAATTGTCGACTCGTCAAATTTAATCAGTGTGTCATGACACACTGACCGATCGGTTCTATTTATGCACAACGTAGTTGATGAAACTCATACAGATCAATAATAATAATAATATAATTAATAATAGATATCTATGATAAATCCTGAATTTCTTGGTCTCCCAATCCAACCCTGGTGTAACTAAAGCATCTACCAGCAGGGGCTAACTGCCCATGCTAACTAGACAAACCATTTTTAAGAGTGAAATTATTTTTAAGTCTTAATGACGCAACAACCGTGCCGTGAGACAAGATGCGACGGCCAAAGATATCAACATCTGATACATCCCTAGTAATTTGTTGACTTCGCAGTAAAAGTTAAAGATTTTTGGTAATATGATGGAGCATCACTTTTGCAAACCCTTGCGATTTTACTCTACATCCTTGTGACACACCAGCCCCTGATGTAGAATGCAAATGATTGTGTCTGACTTTCTTATCCAGGCACCAGTGGGGACAGTGGGGCTCAGGAATGCTGGAAGAGACACGAGCCTGCATCCATCAAACGAAGCAGGAAGAAAAGTTCTGGAACAGCAGCATGTTTGCAGGGCAGGGGACAGGAAGTGAATGAGGATGGGGAGACGTCCCCCCCAGAGAGCGAGTCCTCTGAGCAAGGTGAGTGCCAATGGCGAATGAAAATATGAAAAGCTTTTTTGATGTTTGTAATGCACCATAGTTATTCAACACTCTTGCTCTCTCTCTCAAACACACAAGTGCAGTCGTTCTCAAAAATTCCAAATGAACATGTGTGCCCCTAATGGTAGTGAGAGGAGTTGTTCATTTTCAAGCAAGAAAAGGTGTGTGTTACGTTAGTTATTTTCGTGTAGCCAGACTTTTGACTAAAGAGCGAAACAGTGCCCGCCCAGTTTTTCAGCCATCTTGCTTCTGGAATACTTTTCCCATTCATTTTTTCCATATGGATTTCACAAAATTCTTCACAAAAGAGTTTTACGCCATAAACCAAACCAACCAGCTCCAAGGTGAATCACAACATTACAAATTTTGACTTGAAGCAAAATAGTATTTGAAATTCAAGGTACAAGAAGGTACAAGACTGTGTACCTAGCATCTTTTATGAGGGAATGAACTACACTCCCATTAATCATTGTGAATGACATCATTGGAAATTGATGGAAAAATCTAAAACTATTGATTTAAAGTTGTTGATTATAAGCATAATATTTTAAGTTTATTGCAGTGTTTGAGAGTGTAGGGAGAGCGACTTGATTGTGTCATTCACAGTGTGTCATTGTGGTCACTGCAGAGCTCTTTTGATGAGCTTTGTTTGCCACGATTCTCTGATTGGTGAATTGTTTCCCTTCAAGATCATGGATAGTGTAGTTCTTCAATTGAAATAACGCAGACTGATGCTTCAACAGAAGCATATACCATCGATTACCAATCTCAGAGCTCATGGTTGGTCTCTCTTGAAAGGTTTAAGTTATTGTTAAAAAAATCAATATAGAATATTTATGGCCAGACTGTTTCGCTCTATTGGCATAAAATCTGGTTACATGGTGTATTTCATTTGGGCTAAAAACCATTCACTTAACCCTTAAACTCTATGGACCCGCCGGTTGCACTATATCACGAAAAAAGTTTGCATATAAAACGTTAAAGTTTCCATATACATAAGTCAGGCATATAAGGTATCATTTGTTAGCTTAGAATTTAAAATTTTCAGAGATAACCATCACTTCTGCATTTATGGTACATAATATAACAAAATAATAAAAAAATGTAGTGTCACAAATGAGTGCCCCCTGGAAGTAAAGTCTTTCACATAGCACCTACATGGACAAGTCAGAAATCAAATAAAAGCTCTCATTCTCAGGAATGTGACTGTACACTTTATTTTGTTGCCCTAATACCACATTTCGAAATATTTTCAAAAGAATCACAAAGTGAAATATGATTTCTGAAAGTCATCAAATACAAACTTCTCTTTTATGCTCTGAAAACTGCTGCTGTGAGCCCCAAGTAGCCAAAAACTTTATATCTGCTTTTACCTTAGGCTGGGGTTTCTCAACCACTGGGTCCACTTTTGGGTCATGGATCATTGTCTGCTGGGTTGCGAGATCTTTTCTGTCATGAATACAAATTACCAACTAGAAGGATTGAACTGTACATTTCCAATGTTTGGGGCAAAATTGACCTCTATTGTCGAATCGACCGTAAGTCAGAGGCTGCATTTCTCTGATGTTAATTATTAGCTGTCCAATCACAATAATCCATAAATGCTACGAATCGTTCTTTTTGGACAAGGTCTCTTTACATAGCGTTGCATGTGCTAGCAGCGCTACACAACACGCGGCACGTGGGCCGCATATGGCCCTCAAGCCATCTTTTGTGGCCCGTGTTATGATTTCATCATAAAAATATATTTATCAGTAGCTTACCAAATGTACATGAATTCAGTTGAAGTGTTCCTTTATTAGAGGGTTTACGGTAGCTCTCTGAATGGCTGAAGCACAGTTCGAGAGGGAAATAAATTGCAAAATGGTGAAACGAATGAAATAAGCAACAAAGAATATCTGAGCACAGCTGATGTTTAATGAAAGCGGTGGTCCGTCAGCGGGCGCGTTCATAGAAACAGTATGTGTGCACACGTGCGGTCTGTCAATCAAGAATGCGTGCTCTCAGTCTCACCTAAGAGTCACTCATCAGCGCAAATCTGTCAAACTCATTTGAATAGCTTAACAGAGATATTTGCTTGTCATGAAACAGTCATAACAGAAAAAAATAATCCTGCAATAATGGTGGTGAGATGCCTCCACACAAATGCTATTTAGTGATATGCGTTACTTCACCGCAAAACACTAAAGAGGGTGAACAAATCTTTGACTTCTCACTGGAACAATTTTGGAATTAATAGTGGATATATCTCTCTTGTTTTGGAACATAGTATCTCAGGTGAGTGTGATGTTGAACACTCATGGAATTATAAATTGACAGTGACTTTGACTGTGACAACAGAACTGATCATATCTGTTTTCCTTATTGCAATGAATGTGGGAGAAAATGGCTCTTTGAAAAATTTAAACCAAACCATGAGAAAATGTAACTGTTACATTGAAAATGATTATTTTTATTTTTTTATTGAAATTGGAAAAAAAGTTGGTTGCAGTGGGAAAAAGGTTGAATAATCCAATGTTATATCTTAGATGTCCAGAACAAAATATGCCATCCAGCAGGAAAAGCATGCTAAACAAATAATCAGAAAAATTTGTTTTTTGACTATTGATGATAAAATGTATATCATCGGAGGATCTCAGCTTTCTAATGACACCTAGACTGAGCTTCTAGTCCACTCAGGGGCCGAGATTTTCTTTGAAAAATGGGGGTGGTGCATGAACTGAAAATTAGACTGAATGTCCATGGTTGAGACATATTTGAGGGCTAAAATTCGTTAGAGCGCCACCTACATTTTAGATCTGCATATTGTGATGGAATGTGATAGAGAATAAAATATTTTTTCTAGTGCTTGATGCCATCTAGTGGAATAAAATGAGACTTTTCAAAGTGAGGTAGAGTAAACAGAACCAGAATTACGTTTACAAAGTTACCGAAAAAAAAAGAAAATTCTGTTTATCATAAGATTATACACATACAATATTATTTATGAATAATTGGAGTTTATTTTTTATTTTTTTTCGGGGGGTTCTCTGAAAAATGAGATAAATTTTTTTGCAATTAGTCCACAGTATGTGTGAATGGTGAGCATTTAAATTTGAGTGTAAAAAATTGTGGGTGACAGCCCAAAAATGCACCAGAGTATAATGGGTTAAACAGGAACAAAGACTGACATATTTTAGATTTAGTTTTAGTTTTACATATTTTAAGAGGAGGGTTTATCTAAAATAAATACCACATTAATAGACCAGCATGGGAAAAAACACATACTGAAAATAATACAGTATATACCTTAAATGGTACTGCAAAATGGTACTACTACAGCAAAAAACATCTGCAAAATTATTTCAACGACAGATCAACAAAGTGGAATTCACAGTTTTGAAAATATAGTTTTAACTTGATATTCTGCAGTGCAAAAGCTAATCGCAGTATCTATACATTTTGTCAAAATTGAGACCGACATGCAACCTGGTTAGTATACCTACATTTTTGCAAAATAATTTTTCCGTTGTACATATTGCGGCAGTTTCCAGGTGAAAAAACCCCATAGAGCTGCTACAATAACGACTTTTATTCACTTTCACACAAATCACGAGTAAAATGGCAGATTATCAGTTCATTGGAGTAACTACAAAATGCAGACTAAAAGTAATTTTGAAAGCATTTTTCTTAGTTTCAGGTTTTGCAAAGTTGCTGCGCTTTGCCTTTGTAGGGCAGTAGTAAATGCCACAAAATTAAATGTCATTCAAATACACTGCCTGTCCAAAAAAAAATAAAAAAAGTTGCATATTCTAATATTTAGCTGCCTCATGGCATTGTTTCCACAACCTTATGCAACGTCACATCATTTATTTCCGTCCAGAGTTGCATTAAATTTTTGGCCGAGATCTTGTATTGATGATGGGAGAGTCGAACTACTCCTGTAAAGTCCTTCTCCAGCACATCCCAAAGACTTTCAGTGGGGTTAAGGTCAGGACCCTGTGGTGGCCAATTCATGTGTGAAAATGATTCCTCATGCTCCCTGAACCACTCTTTCACAATTTGAGCCTAATAAATTTTAGCATTGTCATCCTGGAATATGCCCGTGCAGTCAGGGAAGAAAAAAATCCATTGAAAGGATAAACTGGTCATTCAGTACATTCAGGTAAACAGCTGACTTCATTTTATTGCCGCATAGTGTTGCTGAGCCTAGACCTGACCAATTGAAGCAACCCCAGATCATAACACTGCCTTAAATCCAAACGGCAACTTTTTTTTTGGCCAGGTAGTGTATTTGAGCCATTGTAAACATTGACAATTCTGATGACAAGTTCTTCAGAGTGACAACTGTATTTAGCTGCAGTGTGTACGTGGCCACTATCTCTCACTGCATACTCACTTATAAAACTCAGAGGCAGAATACTTGTCAAAAACAACCCAATAACTCATTATTTCATATGGAGGACAAATGTTTGTGTTGGGAGAGATTTACAAATGACTTCAAGATGTTGTTTTACTACAACCATCTCTTTATTTTGAATCCAGAATGTTATGTTTGAATATTTAAATATATTGTTATCAGATGTGAACTGTCCCATTGAAATGTCATTTTCATGATACAGAGGAAGATGAAGAGGAAGGCAGTTATGGAAGTGAGGAAAGCCAAGACATCAAAGCTCCAGCATTCAGGGATTTATCATTCAGCTTGTCTGCCACAGGCCCCTCTCCTTTCTCCATCGTCAAACTGGAAGCCAATCAGAAGGCAAAGATTAAGCGGGAACGGCAGGAACTTTACGGTAAAGCCCTTTATAAAGGACAGAGCTGGAAATAACTCTCCAAATCTCTGGGTGGGATTCTCTAAGAATTAATTGTGCCCACTAGGAATTATACAAATCAGGTAACGGTGCAAAGACAACCAAAACTTGAACGCACATTGCACACTTCAACTAGATTGCAGGTGGTTATTGAATAAAGACCAAAGTATACCTCGGTTTTCTGCATGCCGTTATGTCTTGCGCACAGTGCATGAAACATTTAGTCTTCAGAACAATACACGTGGACATCCTGTTTTTCTAGACACGTGAACAGTTTGCATCTTTGAGGGTCAAAACAGTCATAGTACACATGCATCGAACGCATCTTAAAATCCTGGTTGTTGGATTGAAATCCTGCACTTGTTTAGTATATTTGCCCATGTGCCCATTTTCTTTCTCCAATCCTTTTCTCTTTTCGTGCTCAGGGTCCCAGCTTCACTCTGTAACAGAAGGGGACGTGAAGGTGAAGCAGCGGGCTTCTTGTCGACCCCTCCCCATAACGGTCTCCAAATCCCCATGTGTCAGAAGACGACCAGGCCGGCCCAGACTGCAGGACAAACGCTGGTCTGGGATCACAGGCAGGCCGGGTCATTACAGAAAGAGTGGCGGCCTCCTCTCTTTCCCCAGCAGCACCAGTGAGCGGTTAAAGAGAGCTACTCGGAAGACCTCCATGCTGAGAGCCACGGTAAGCAATGTGAGTGACGAGCATGGACAGCAACTCCATTAACAGACACTTACAAACCAATAGCACTCCTCAAGTTAAGTGCAGTCCCAAAATTCATTATTGGGTGTTTCTTATCTCATTAATTCTCATTATCTCATTAGTCTCATTAATAATTTTTTTTACACTTAGTTTATTGAATTGGTCCCACTTAGTATTAGGTGTCTTTAACTACTATGTACTAGCATTAAAACACATACAATACAATACTTATTGTGTAACTACATATTGTTCTGCAATATATATATGTATATATATATATATATATATATATATATATATATATATATATATATATATATATATTTAATTAACATTTGCTGCTACTGAGGTTGAGATACGGTAGGTTTAGAAGTAGGGTTAGGGTAGGGTTAGGTTTAGGGTTAGCAAGATTAGGAAGGTTAACAGTGTAACTACAGATGTAATTAAATGCAGGTACTTTAAATATAAGTACAATGCAACAATGACAAGCACAATAAAGTTAGCGTGAAAAAACAACACGCTGTTTCTCCCAGATACGGTTGAAATTTATTCAAAGCACAAATGCAACATGTCAAGCAGAATTATCCGTTATTTTAGTGGATTACCTGTATTAAAGGAGCTTCAGGTGTTTGTGCTTGTCATCTGTGTTTATATCAGACACACTAAAGAAGATCCGTTTAGCTCTCATGATTGTGTATATATTCGCTTTTTAAAATTTTCTGATCAGACGGTTATTTCCTTTTAAGGTCGCTTGTAATCGGCAATGTTTATACTCTTGTTTTAGCACAGCAGTTGATTGACAGGTGAGGGGTGGTGCTTTACTGCTGCCGGGACGCATACAGGACAGATTAGCGTTTACACCTCAAATGCGATGTGGACAGATGCGTTTTTGAGCACATTTGTATGTGGTTTTTGTCATCCGATCACAAAACGTTTTAGACCCCGTTTTGACTTGTATACAACGCTGACCACATGTGATCGGATCACCTGAAACACATCTGAATACCAAGGGGAAATGGGGTCAATATGTATGTACACAATAAGTATAATCTCCATGAAGCAGATCTAGACATGGGGGAGGAGGAGGGTTTCAGAGAGAAAAAAATCGTAGCACACTGCAGTGAAACCGGCTTACCTGCAAAGAATTGAGCAATTTAAATGTTAGACAAAGACAGCATACCCAAGTTGATTGACTAATAGATTCAAAGGACCCATCACCTTGGGCCTTGTAGAGTTTCAAGACTGAACTTAAAATCAGATACTCAGGTTGTTTGCAGCTAATCTTTTATGTTTTCTTTTTGATTCTGTAGAGGAGAAGTTACTGGTCGACAGGGGCTCAGTCTCCAGATAGCGATGATAACAGCAGCACCCGGAGAACCAGACTGAGAGAGGTACGTGCACACCAACACATTCACAATGTTTGATACATTTAGCACTTGTCTATTCCTCTTGCTGAGTAAGATGTATCTTCATGTAAAGGTAATGTTCTCACTCTCTGATGTTCAGTCTGGAGATGTAAGAATGTAGAGAAGAGATTCTTCAAGTGATTCACTCTCTCTGCTGTGTCTGTGGTTCAGTCTAAAGGTCGAGCAGTCAGCCGTCTGTTAGAGAGCTTTGCGGCAGATGATGGGTTCCACCTGGGTGAAGACAGCAGCTTCTCAGACGAGGAAGAGGAGAGGAAGTGTTCATCTCATAGCAGAACTCCTCCAGGTAAACTAATCATTTCCATCTGATTGGATCAACCACATTTGAAACATTTGAAAGTTCTAAAGTCATTGTTTTGCTGTGATCACACATTAATTTAAATCTGTGCCAAGTTGTTACGTTGCTTGGCAACTGCAAACGGTCTTCCGTTTGGATAATATACAGTTGTGACCAAAAATTTTGACAACCTTGGTAAATATGAGCAAAGAACACTGTGAAAAAAAATCTGCATTGTTTATCCTTTTGATCTTTCATTCTAAAAATTCGCAAAATTCTATCATTAATTTAAGTAAAACAATTGAAATAAGGAAAATATCTCATTATTAAATAAATATTTTTCTCCAAAATGCATTGGCCATAATTATTGCCACCCTTTTATTCTGTACTTTTTGCAACCTCCCTTTGTCAAGATAACAGCTCTGAGTCTTCTCCTATAATACCTAATGAGGTTGGAGAACACCTGGCAAGGGATCTGAGACCATTCCTCCATACAGAATCTCAAAATATTCTCCTCTTCAGTTCACCCCACAAATTTTCTATGGGGTTCAGGTCAGGGGAATAGGATGGCCATGGCAGAACCTTGATTTTGTTGTCAGTGAAGCATTTTTGTGTTGATTTTGATGTTTGTTTTGGATCATTGTGGTATTTGATAGAGTCCGTGATGCCATGTATCCGAACAAGATGTCCAGGACCCCAGAACATTAAAGATCCAGCACCACATTTAATCATGGGCATTGGGTACTTCTTCATCGCTGTGTGCGCCAAACCCATCTCTGGTGTTTGCTACCAAAAAGCAATTTTTTTTTGTTTCATCTGACCATAGAACCCGGTCGCATTTGAAGTTCCAGTAAAGACACTTGAGTTTGTTGATGGATGAGAGCAGAGGCTTTTTTTCTTGAAACCCTCCCAAACAGGGGGCAGTGGTGCCTCGGCAGTGGTGGCTCAGCGGTGGTGGGGCAGTGGTGGCTCAGCGGTGGTGGCTCAGCAGTTAAGGCTCTGGGTTACTGCTCGAAGGTTGGGGGTTCAAGCCCCAGCACTGCCAAGATGCCACTGTTGGGCCCTTGAGCAAGGCCCTTGACCCTATCTGCTCCAGGGGTGCCGTATCATGGCTGACCCTGCACTCTGACCCCAGCTTAGCTGGGATATGTGAAAAAAATAATTTCACTGTATATGTGCAAATGTATCATGTGTGATAAATAAATAAATGTGAAAATGTGTTTTTTTTTTAGACTTTCTGACCCCAAGACCCAACTAATTTCTGCAATTCTCCAGCTGTGTTCCTAGGAGATTTTTTGGCCACTTGAATCATCCTCCTCACTGTGCGTGGAGACAATATAGACACACGTCTTTTTCCAGGCCGATTCTTAAGATCTGCAGTTGATTGGGACTTGTTAATTATTGCCCTGATGTTGGAAATGGGCATTTTCAATGCTTTGACTATTTTCTTATAGCCACTTCCCATTTTGTGAAGCTCAACAACCTTTTGCCACACATCAGAACTATATTCTTTAGTCTAACCCACTGTGATTGATGATTAAGGGAATTTGGCCTGTGTGTTACCACATGAAACAGGAAGTCATGGCTGAACAATTTCATGTTCATAGTCACTCAGGTGCACTAAAAAATTAAAAATATGAATAGGAATATACTTCAGATATATTTTACTCATAAGAATTTTTAGGGGTGCCAATAATTGATGCCAACGTGTTTTGGAGAAAAATATTTATTTAATAATGAGATATTTCCCCTCTTGCAATTTTTTCAATGAAAGATCAATAGGATAAACAATGCAGATTTTTTTCCCCCCAGCCTTCTTTGCTCATATTTACCAAGGGTGCCAATATTTTTGGCCACAACTGTACTTGGTGGTAGGGCTGGAGGATATTGAATATGTACAATATTTTCGCTATTTTTTTGCTGGCAATACTGTGAATATTTCAATGATTTGAATGCACTTAGGCCGTTCAGTTTCCCAAATAGCAGCATGTCATTAGACAAGTTTCACAATTCTTTCTGGCATAGTGACTTGAGTATGAAAGCTTGGATCATTTTCACAGACTGCGATGATGCGTTTTCGCCTTATTTAGCAACATAAAACAAATTATAAAGAAGTAAATATTAATATGACCAACTTTATATTAGGTGACTTTTACTTCTATGTACAGTTGTGCACAAAAGTTTGCATACCCTTGGAGAATTGGTAATATATGTACCATTTTTAAAGAAAACATGAGTGAGCAGCCAAAATACATTTCTTTTATTTCTTATGGGATTCATATTCAACTGTAGGTTATAACAGAATGGCACAATCATAAAACAAAACATGGCAACAAAGAAAAAAATGAAATGACCCATGTTCAAAAGTCTGCTTACCCTTAGTTCTTAATACTGTGTATTGCCTCCTTTAGCATCAATGACAGCGTGCAGTCTTTTGTAATAGTTGTCTATGAGGCCCCAAATTCTTGCAGGTGGTATAGCTGCCCATTCGTCTTGGCAAAATGCCTTCAGGTCATGCAAAGTCTTTGGTCGTCTTGCATGAACCGCATGTTTGAGATCTCCCCAGAGTGGCTCGATGATATTAATGTCAGGAGACTGTGATGGCCACTCCAGAACCTTCACCTTTTTCTGCTGTAACCACTGGAGGGTCAACTTGGCCTTGTGCTTAGGGTCATTGTCGTGCTGGAAAGTCCAAGAGCGTCCCATGCGCAACTTTCGTGTAGAAGAATGCAAATTGTCTGCCAGTATTTTCTGATAACATGCTGCATTCATCTTGCCATCAAATTTCATAAGATTCCCTGTGCCTTTAGAGCTCACAAACCCCCAAAACATCAGTGAGCCACCACCATGCTTCACAGTGGGGACGGTATTCTTTTCACTACAGGCCTTGTTGACCCCTCTCCAAACATAGCACTTATGGTTGTGACCATAAAGCTCTATTTTGGTCTCGTCACTCCAAATTACAGTGTGCCAGAAGCTGTGAGGCGTGTCAAGGTGTTGTCGGGCATATTGTAACTGGGCTTTTTTGTGGCATTGGCTTCTTTCTGGCAACTTGACCATGCAGCTTATTTTTGAGCAAGTATCATCGTATTGTGCCTATTAACCACACCGTCTTTTTCCAGAGCAGCCTGTATTTCTCCTGAGGTTAACTGTGGGTTTTTCTTTATATCCTGAACAATTCTTCTGGCAGTTGTGGCTGAAATCTTTCTTGGTCTACCTGACCTTGGCTTGGTATCAAGAGATCCCCGAATTTTCCACTTCTTAATAAGTGATTGAACAGTACTGACTGGCATTTTCAAGGCTTTGGATACCTTTTTATATCCTTTTCCATCTTTATAAAGTTCCATTACCTTGTTACGCAGTTCTTTTCTGCTCCCCATGGCTCAGTATCTAGCCTGCTCAATGCATCCATGTGAGAGCTAACAAACTCATTGACTATTCATACACAGGCACTAATTGAAATTTTAAAAGCCACAGGTGTGGGAAATTAACCTTTAATTGCCATTTAAACCTGTGTGTGTCACCTTGTGTGTCTGTAACAAGGCCAAACATTCAAAGTATGTAAACTTTTGATTAGGGCCATTTGGGTGATTTCTGTTATCATTATGATTTAAAAAGGAGCCAAACAACTATGTGATAAATGGCTTCATATGATCACTATCCTTAAATAAAAGATCAGTCATATTTTCAAAATCAATGCCAAAATTTCAAAATTTCTGCCAGGGTATGCAAACTTTTGAGCACAACTGTACATTTTGATACAATGTACTTATGTAAATATGTGTTGT
Source organism: Myxocyprinus asiaticus (assembly GCF_019703515.2). Classification (NCBI taxonomy): domain Eukaryota; kingdom Metazoa; phylum Chordata; class Actinopteri; order Cypriniformes; family Catostomidae; genus Myxocyprinus; species Myxocyprinus asiaticus. The sequence goes on along the minus strand of NC_059357.1, from coordinate 46,056,728 downwards.
TGCATTGTACATACATTTAATGTACCTGCATTTAATTACATCTGTAATCACACTGTCAACCTTAACCCCTAATCCTAAAGCAAACCCCAACCCTACCCTTACCCTAAACCCTAATCTAAACCTTAACTCTACCCCTAAACCTACCCATACCTCAACCCTTACCCTAAACCCTAACCCCTAATAAAAACCCTAACCCTACACCTAAACCTACCCATACCTCAGCCTCAGTAGCAGCAAATGTGAGTCTTGTGAGAATTTTGAAGAACAACATGTAGTTACACAATAAGTACATTGTATAGTATGTATTTTATTGTTAGTAAATAGTAAAGACACCTAATAAAAAGTGGGACCTATAAATAATAAAATATATTATTGCACGATTAAACATATTTAATACCTTTAACACGCCGCCCTGGTGCCAATGTCACACACCCTGCCCATTTCACAAGCAAGAGGGAAACTCAAGCTGAGGTATCATGCTATCTAGAATACCGTGTTTATATAGTTTGTAAACAGCTAGCAAGATAGGTTAGCATTGAAAACTCACGGACTGTAACTGCCATGGTGTTCCGAGTGGTCTCTCCACTAACAGCGGGACGATGTCCCAGCAGACCGTCCATGATTTAGAACCATGGAAATGTCTTGCTTTTTGCACCATATTGTCCTTTGTGCATTTTAATGGCTTTGTACTGTACCCACAATTTTTTTATTTTTCTCGAACCTGTATCGTTGTGCTCTGGATACACAACCTGGCAAGTTCGACGAAACTCCGCCTTTGACATTGATCCCGCCTCAACTGCCCATTGGCCTTGGCCCCGAGAAAGCCCAGAGGAGGCACGATGAAGCCTCAGAACTTACAGTGCAAACGCAGCTGGCCCAGGCACGCACTAGCATGCCCTCATTTGGCCCAATAGTGGAAACACGGCTAGTAATTTTGAGGCTGTGTGTTAGTGATTTTACCATGGTTAAGGGGTGTGGTTAGGCCCATCACAACGTTTTTGATTGTTGTGTTTTATGTGTATTTTTGAGTTGTTGTTTTTGTGTCTTGCAGCGCCTCCAAACTGTGTGCTAACCAAAGAAATGCTGACCGATGGACTGAAGATTCTGATCTCCAAAGAAGATGAGCTTCTGTATGCAGCTCGTGTGAGACCTATGGAGTCTCCAGATGTGTAAGTGTATCACCAACACATACCCTTAAAAACATTTATTGTTTTTCACTGAGCCTATGAGTATTCCCAGTAGGAATTGGCACACTTTTTTTTCGCATTTTTAATAAGAGGAAAAATATGCAGAATGGATTAGCAGTGCAAAACATAATTCTGTTTGTTTGAGGGGTCAAACTCAACAACATTGGCTCAAAAATGGCAAGAGTTTGGGGTGGGACTATCTGTCTGTGTGAACAATGGAAGTCAGAGTGTTTGGGAATGTGTTGTTTGGTGACACTGTCTGCCTGATTGGATGGTTATTTATTTTCAAATTTCTTTGTGGTCACATGCTTTTTGACCACCTCAGAAAGTGGTTGAAATGGACAAATCTCAACGTTTTGAACCTTGTTACAACCTGTCTTTGATTCCCAACAGATCTGCCAAAATGCATCTTAATATCAGGTGTAAATGGGGATTATATTCAGTAGCACAGTTCAGTCATGACAACTCTCTGAAAGATTTAGCATGTTAATGTGGGTATGATATATTGATTAGATATTGGTCTTGTTGGACTAGATCTGCTACGCTGCTGTTGCTGAAGAATAAGTACGGAGACTTGCTGGTGCTAGAACATATACAGACATACTGAGTTAAGCATGTGGATATGCTGCTGCTGCTGCTGCTGCTGCTGCACAATTAGAAAAACACAAGACATGCTACATCAAACATGTATGACATGCTGCTGCACAATTAGACATAAATACAATCCCCATGTATCAAATCAAATCCCTTTATTGTCACTCAACCATATACACAAGTGCAACAGTGGGTGAAAGTCTTGGGTGCAGTTACAAGCAACATAGCAGTATGACAAAAACAATAAACATATGATTTACACATAATACATGTAGTAGATCTATACATGTAGTAGATCTAGGACTGTGGAGCTGGGGAGGAGGAGGTTTTCAGAGAAAACTCTCGCAGCGTGCTGCAGTGAAACCGGCTTACTTGAAAACTGTGCAGATTTCAATGTTTATTGGCTACCCAATTACACGTCAAAGGACCTATCAACTTACACCATGTTAGCCGATTGGTTTGACATACCACATGTGAGCGAGCTCATTGGCTAACAGAAAACAAGTTCAAAGAACCTATCAGTTTCATACCTGAACTTAGTCATTTAAATGAGTGAGCATCACCCGCTAGTTTCCCACAGTTCTTGTGACATCACTTCCTCCGAACCCTCTGTTCACCAGTACGAGTGTTGCTGAAGATAATTAGTAACAACCAATGAAAGTGAGCCATCTGTAGGAGTTTGACCCAGACAGCCAAGCATTATACACAAGATTGAAAATAACTCTTCTGTACTCTCTGCAGCTACAGCATTGTTATAGATGGGGAGAGAGGAAACCGGCCCAGAATCTACTCCCTGGAGCAGCTCTTGCACGAAGCGGTAAGTTTCCCACTCAAACAGCAAACAAACCCACCTACGCTCTGAGCTCTGGCCTCTCAGGACTCACACATCAACACATCCTGCAAAATCCCCTCTGCCATTAAAGAGCTACACAAAACCATATCCTCTTTCCACACATTCCTTTCCACAACAGCGTTTCCTAAAGGCCCAAGTTTCCAACACACATTTTGCTTCTTGTCTTCATACCACATCAAGCTCTGCATCTGTTCACACCTAACCTTCAAGACTGTACTCACATAGAACCCTTTACACAATGGTGCTTTTACTGTCATTAAACTATTGAAGAGTGTCTGAGTGCTACTTCATTGTGACAAATAGTTTGCTAAATCAAGTGTGCTGACCAGAATAAAATATTGTGTATTGTTACTGCTTCCTTCTAAACCTTTCCTGCTTATTTTTCCTAAAAAAAACATTTTCACATAAATATTTCGCAACATTTGTTTGGGTGGGTCACACACACACACACACACACACACACACACACACACACACACACACACACACACACACACACAGACTTTATTCAGCTGTTTCATTGTGTGAACAGCAGCTGTTTGTAATTACACTCAACTTCCACTTTCCACAGGCATCTATTCCTTCATGTACCTTTGACACCAATTTACACACATGCAAGCTTCCAGCTTCACACCTCATCAGTCAGAGTTGCACGTCACCATGGCAACAGTAAATTAAAGAAGCCTGAAAGGGGTTGGATGTGAATGGTGGGATCTGGGTGCTCTGTTATCCAGAGAAACGCTGCAAACCCGCAATCACAGTCGCTCCATTCACACAGCGCTCCTTATTACTCAGCAACTTACTGTTTACCACACCTCCGCTTCCGTGGCTCTCAGCCCAACATGCTGGCCTGAGATAAGTGCCGCTTTCATAAGAGCTTCACTCGGTGATTCGTGTGGGTTAATGTTTTTTATCTTGGAAGTCCAAAAACCACTTTCATATGCACTGATTGACAGAAGTTTGTTTCCGTCTGTGTGTGTGTGCATGTGTTAGGTGTTGGACGTACGCCCTGAAAGCGAGGCTGTGCTAACAGAGGGGACTAGAGTGTGTGCTTACTGGAGCGAGCGCTCACGATGTCTTTACCCAGGATATGTGCAAAGGGGTGAGACATAAATTTCCCTTCCCTTGAAATCACAAGTCTTTTTCATTTCACGTAATCAAATGTTAAAATTAAATATACACTGATGAGCCAAAACATTACGACCACTCACAGGTGAAGCAAATAACGTTTATCATCTCCTAACAAGGCCACATGTCAAGGTTTGGGTAGATTAGATGGTAAGCGAACAATCAGTTCTCGTAGTCAATGTGTTGAATGCAGGAGAAATAAGCAGGAGTAAAGACCTGAGTGACTTTGATAAGAGCCAAATTGTTATTGCCAGATGACTAGGTCAGAGCATCTCTGAAACAGCAAGGCTTGTAGGGCGCTCCCAGTCAGCAGTGGTGAGTACCTACCGACTGTGGTCTGAGGAGGGACAAACTGGTGTCAGGGTGTTGGGTCCCCAAGGCTCATCGATACGCAAGGGCAACGAATGCTATCCCGTCTTGTCCGAACCAACAGAAGGTCTAATGTTGCACAAGTCACAGAAAATTTTAAGGATTATTACAGGAAGAATGTGTCACAACACACTGTGCATTGAACCCTGCTGCGTATGGGGCTTCATAGCCGCAGACCAGTCAGAGTGCCCATGATGACCCCTGTCCACCGTTGAAAGCTCCTACAGTGGGCATGTTAGCGTCGAAACTGGACCGTGGAGCAGTGGAAGAAGGTCGTCTGCTCCGATGAGTCCCATTTTCTTTTACATCATGTGGACGGCCATGTATGTGTGTGCCATTTACCTGGGGAAGTGATGGCATCAGGATGCACTGTGGGAAGATGACATGCCGGTGGAGGGAGTGTGATTCTCTGGGTAATGTTATGTTGGGAAACCCTGGGTCCAGGGTTTGGGCCGGACCCATGCGACATGTGCCACCTACCTAAACATCGTTGCAGACCAGATACACCCCTTCTTGGCAATGGTATTCCCTGATGGCATTGACCTCTTTCAGCAGGATAATGCGCCCTGCCACACTGCACACATTGTTCAGGAATGGTTTGAGGAACATGACAAAGAGTTCAAGGTGTTGCCCTGGCCTCCAAACTCCCCAGATCTCAATCCAATTGAACATCTGTGGGATGTGCTTGACCAAGAAGCCCGATCCATGGCAGTTCTACCTCGCAACTTACAGGACTTGAAGGATCTGCTGCTAATGTCTTGGTGCCAGATACAACAGAACACCTTCAGTCCATGCCTCGGCAACTCGGCGCTGCTTTGTGGCATGCTGAGGACCAACAGCATATTAGGTAGGTGGTCATAATGTTTTGGCTCATCAGTGTAAAACTGATGTAATTTTTTTTGTAAAGTTTAAAACCTTTATCCAGTCCTTATGAGACTTGATAACGCTCACAGTTGATTCCAGTACAGTTTGGTGATAACACATGCTGGTACAACGATATCCTCCCATCCAAGCTTAATATGCAGTAATAACTCTAAGTAAGCCATGGGGACTGGTTTCCCAAAAAAAAGTGAACCTATGCGGACTGGTTTCCCAAAAAAAGTGAACCTGTGGCACTATCAAAACAATTTTTTCAAACAGCCTGACAAAGCAACATTTGCTAAACCAGTAGTAAGAGTTTGGGGGCAGGACTATCTGTTTGTCCAGTGGAAGATAGTGGGAGTGTTTACCTTACAAAATCTAGAGTTCATGGCAAATTTGCCGCAAATTTGCCAATGCAAATGAGCTTTATGGCAAACTTGTGCAAATTGTCCATTCTTGCCAAAGGTTTGCTGCAAGTTCACCACTACCGATAAAAAGCTGCAAACTTCTGGCAAACATGCGGCGAATCACAAGCACATTTGCATGTGAAAATAATGAGTGGAAAATTTGCAGCAGTTTGCGTTTTTTTTTTGTAAGGGTTATGAAACCAGTTTAAAAACACATGGCGTGGTGACACTAGTGGCACAGAAATTATACACATTACCCCTTATTTTAACTTTGGGTCATTTTTAACCCATATCTAGTAAAGAAAAGAAAAAATCCATATAAATAATCACAAATACCATATAGGTTTAGATATTGGAACCAGGCTTTTGTGACATTTTCAAGAACATTTCTTCTCGGAAAATGTATATAGAACTAATTTATAGTAATAAACATTTTTGAAAATTGTTACATCTGTGAACCTACAGTATGTAGACTTATACATCTGTAAAGGTTTTAATAACTTTTTGTAAAGTCCATAAATTAAAAAAGCAAAGATTTATCCCCTCACACATCCTGTTTTCTAAACATGTTAATAAACAGTAAAGAGGACATCCAATTTTAAAGTTGTTTATTCAAGTTCTTTAACATTTCTTTTTAAATTGTGTTACTCTATCTATTTTCATTTATATATATATATATATATATATATATATATATATATATATATATATATATATATATATATATATAAATACACTTTCAAAAAAAATTTTTATTAAAGGGGGTCTTTAGTCCTGCTGGCCCATTAATACATAAATTGGATTAATAAGTAATGATTTTCATTGTGGGACAAACTTAATGCTTTTTGAGTGCTGTTTCTTTGGTCAATAGGAGCTTTAAATTGTCTGATTCTGGTGATCTTCTAGGTGGTGCTGGTGATACAGGTAAACCTGGTGGAGTTATGGTGGAGTTTGATGACGGGGACAGAGGGTGGATATCTCTCTCCAATATTCGCTTCCTTCCACCCGATTACCAAATCCAATGTAGGTCTCACAATGTTTTGTATATTTCAATTGTGATTCTGATTCATTTGGAGAGTAGCTCAATACCTGGTGAGATGTCTACTATGTAAGGCAACATCCTAACTGAAATGGAGCATCACAAGTGACTGATTTAAAACACTCTTCATAGAAAGCAACTCTGTTTAACAGTCACTGATGCGCATCACACAAACAGCAACCCTTACGAGAATCGCATAAGACTAATGCTAACAATCGATTCCAGTACAAGACAAAATTCTAATGACCACAAAAAATACATCACACACACATTTTGGGTGAAAGTCTATTTTAATTAGAACAATTTTCATGTACTGTAATGCTTCCAGTAATTAATAAAATTTGAATTTATGTCGATTCCTTCTACTGTCTTACATGAAATATTTTGATACATCTGATGTTGTATCTTAAAAGGCTGTGATGCCTATGATGAGGTCAAATGCTGGTAGGCAGCTCACTAAGTTTTAGAACAGAGCAAATATCATTGATCTTTAAACATAGATGTTTCTCATACATTTGTCATGCACTGTGAAGTCATTAAAGTTCCACCACTTCCACTTTTACAGGTGCTGAGTCGGACACTGTGCTGGTTTCTGTTAGACAGTTTGGCAGAAGTAGCTCAGTGCAAGAGAACGGGACTCTGAGTGAGAGGACAACAAGTACAGGCAGATCCAAAGCTCAGGAGAAACCAGTCAGAGGACCAGGTATGCAAATTAACCATTAGAGGTCAATGAAATCCTGAAAAATTGGGATAAGTCATAGGAAATTTCTATATTGAGTATACATTTTGGTAGTTATTCTCGGGTCTGAATATTTAATTGGATTTAAATATCTATAAATTGTTACACAATCTCTATAAAATTATTAAAAAAAAAAATCTTTATCCAGTAATCATGGAAGACTGGAAAAGCCATGGAAATGTGTTAATCAAAAGGTGTTGGAACCCTGTAATTAAATCCTTGCAATGTGTCTCAAAACAAGTGGACTGCCTACTTAGACAACAGTTTGGGCATAATAGGCATGTTCCAAAGGTCCCTTATAATACCCAAAATACTGTCTAAAAAGGTGGGTCATAAGGGTGGGAATCACCTGGGACCTGGTGAAATGACATCTGGTTCACTATACAATAATATTGCCATTCAAAACTGTGATATATTGTGACCTTTTCAAAAAGAGTTTTGCATTCTTTTTCATTGGATTTCGGTGGTTTGTACAATACGTGCTGACTTTTGTAGAGCCATTGAAGTACTGTTGACCTAATGTTGCAACGTGATCACACGGGAAGTCAACATGTTGCTACTGATTGTTCCAGTACCCTGACATCGACCGCATTCTGCTGAGTTACTGACAAGCAGCATCTTCCATCAGACAGTTTTGCATTAATTCAAATATGTATACTTTTTCCTGTGGTGTGACTGATACAGTAGCATGTTCCTTCAGCAGCCTCAAAAACCTGGGATATTGTCCTACACTAAAACCAGAAAGTAATTATGTTCACATAATCAATGACGAGCACAAATCAGAGGTACTATTTTCCCTCTAAGATTACATTTTTACTGATGGTTAGGTTTAGGGTTAGGGTTTGGGTGTAAAGTCAATAGAATGCATTCACCATTTACAACTAAAAACAATTGCTTTTGGCATTCCTTTGTGGACATTTCACCCAGAAACTGGAGCTCACGCATGCCCATACATTTAAAAACACTTCCCGCTTTAGCCACTGGGGGCAGTGGTTGGAATATCAGTAAGCACAGACCGATTTTAGCTGAAGAACTTTCAACCTATTGTCGCTTACTGTAAATTCATGCTGAGATCAGTATGAATTCTGCACTATGTTTCGTCTCCTCACACACTTGCTCTAAACCAGGGGTAAGTTAGCCCAATGATTTCCCCCAAATATATTAATGTAAAAACTTTAACTAAAAGTAATGATACAGTATCATGAAGTCAAATATCGCAGTACTTTACAATATTGATTTTTCCACCACCTCTGGTAGCTCATTCGGTTTTGTAATGCTCCTTTGTGTTTTTCCCCCACAAAGGTAAAACTGTATAGTCCTTTTCAGCAATCCTGTGATCTTTAGGTTTCTTCACAGACATTTGAATGTTTTTTTCCCAGGGAGGCCTAAGGGTTCAGGGCTGAAGAAGTCTATCTCAAACAATGTGGCGAAGACCTCAGCATCTGCTTTGACCTGGCCATCAGTAGCTGCACCCAGGAGGAGAACACCGGTAAACTTTTTCCAGCTTAATGGATCAGCCTCGAAGAAAGCCTTGAGAGGCAGGGTGCCGGAAACATCTCTTCGACCTTCAGTCTCCATGACGACACCAGCCAAAGGTCTCTTTAGTAGTAGCTCCTTTGAGGTGGACTCGTTCAGCAGCATAGCCAATGGTTATTCATCCTTTGGTATGTCACTGGAGGGCAAAAACACCTCTTATGTTCAAAAAAAGAGAACTGAGGAGCCAGCACCAACTCGGGGTAGGAAAGCAGAATTTCTAGTGAAACTGGACCATGAAGGTGTAACATCTCCAAAGACTAAGCGTAGCAAGGCTCTGCTGTTGCTAGGAGCTTCAGGTTTTGGCTCCAACGGTGTAGGTGGTCTGCCCAGGACGGAGACTTATTCCCACCCAGTCCTGCTTGTCAAGGACAATAGGAAAGGTGATGGTTCCCGTGCAGAGCTCTTGCTAAAAGGGAGTCAAGTCCAGAGGAAGCCCTCACCATCCTTGCGCATGAATGAGTATGGAGACCTAAACCTCGGCTGCCATAGAGACTGCCACATCTCCTACTCGGAAATGGATGAGGAAGAGGAAGACCAAAGAAGGAGAACAGGCAGTGCGTCACTTGCTCAAGCCTCGGGAGGTTTGAGAACAGCTGGCCGATTTCTCTCGAGCATCTCAGTTTCGTCATCTTCCTCAGGTTCCTCAAGCTCCACAAGCTCAGGTTCTCTCTCCAGTTCTAGCTTGTGTTCCTCTGACAACGACTCGTCATATAGCTCGGAGGATGAGGAGAGTTCCACACTGCTGCTGCAGAGCTGCTTGACCACACACCACTCTCTGCCCCAGACCACTGAACCCCCTGCTGGACCTCCACGACACTCGTTTGTGGCCAAAGCTGTGGCCATGTCCAGTGCCAAAGAAGGCAACCACAGTGTTAGCAGCAAGCCACCGAAGAGGAAAGAATGTCCCAGCTCAGTCTCCAAAAACTCAAAGGAGCTGCTTAAGAGGCAAAGGCTTCTGACAGACCAGACCAAGCCCAAAATGTCACCCATCCTGCCATCTAGACAGATGTGGAGGTGGTCTGGAAACCCCACACAGGTGAGCCGCCTACTGCATACATCTTTACAGACTGCTGACAAGATAACAGCTTAGGTCATTACTAATTTTAAAGATGTAGTGTGTAATCTCTTTACTTTTCATATCCAAAATCCTTTCTCCAATCCCAGTTGAAAGTGCAGAGACAACTATATAAAAGTCATTCATAGGTTTAGTTCATAAAGAATGTAAACACTGATTCTGGTCAACTAGGGATGCACTGATACCATGTTTTAGAGACAAAAAATGTTTTACCATGTTTAATGGGGAATTGACAAGTTTTTCTGAACAATGGATGGCGAGGGGTGGGGTAGAAGGGGTGGTAAGAGTGTTTAGGGAAACCTGTTTGGAAAGCCATCACTAGCGACACTAGTGGTGCAGAAATTACACTTTAATGCAGATTAATTTATTTTTGTGTACTGAGTGCAAACATCTAAACTCCTTCTATTTAATTAGCGGCGTGGATTAAAGGGTAAGGCCCGGAAGGTTTTCTACAAGGCCATTGTACGAGGCAAGGACATGGTTCGGATAGGAGACTGTGCAGTGTTCCTTTCGGCTGGTCAGCCTCATCTGCCACTAATTGGACGCATTGAGAGTTTCTGGGAATCGTGGCAGAACAGTATGATCGTGAAGGTCAAGTGGTTCTACCACCCCGAAGACACCAATCTTGGCAAGAGACACCGTGATGGCAAAGTATGTATCCATGATTTTGAAGGCCTGTAATGATAAAATAACCAGAATAATTGACAAAATTTTAAAAACAATTTGGCTTTTGGAGAACAGTAAAATATGATGCAATGAGTAAGGTATTAAATATGCTTAATTGCAGGTGGCAGGGATGTCCAGTGTACAGGTAGTTCAGTACCAACTCCATACCAGAATTGGAAAAATATTCTTTGGCATTGGTAGACTGACTCAATCTGACTTGCGGGTAGCAAAATTACGAATCCTGCTTTGCCGAAGGCATAGCTTCTTGGATATTAATAAGACCAAATTAGGATGCTGCTTCCTGAAGCATTCCATCATGAAACATAATGAATATTCATGAGTAAAGCCTTCAGCATAGCAGAAATCATAATTCTGCATACAGGTCTTGATGAACTGAACTTGGGAGCACTTTGTGGATTTTCAGTGTTTGCTGAGATTGAAATTTAGCTGTAGTGACTAGTAAAAAAGAAGAATCCACATAAAAACTTTTTAAAAACTCTTGTTTTTGGTGAATTTTGCTGAATAATTTGCACCAGGTTGCTCTCTGACTGAATTACAAATTGTCAGATTTCACTGCTATTGCTGTTGACTACGGAAATTGTGTTGGAGGATATTAATTAGTTTTTCATTTTCTTAAGCATGCCCTGTACCAATCATGTCATGAAGATGAGAATGACGTCCAGACGATCTCTCATAAGTGTCAGGTTGTCACCCGTGAGGAATATGAGTGTTTGACCCGCAACAGGAAGTCTGATGGAAGCTATCATGACCTGTACTACCTGGCCGGCACCTACGACCCAACCAGCGGCCAGCTGCTCACTGCAGATGGGATGTCCTTACTCTGTTAGCACTGCACTTGCTTATCCAAGTATACTACTGAGTTGTCTATGGTTCGATTGGGGTGCAAGAGGACCAGGAGGTAGCGTACCACCCTACATACCCAAACACTCTGTCTACTTTGGGGATAAATCTGGATGCATCCCCTAGCGATACTTTATCAGTATAGGCACTTTGTCCATGGTCCTAATTCTCTTCTGAGTTCACCTAACAGACATCTAGCAGACTATGGTCTTAGACCACCAAAGCAGAACACTTGGATTGGAGAACATGGTGTCTAACTGAGAAGACTTGAGCCATGTCAGAGGAGGAGACGTGTGGAGCGTTCTCCGCACACCACTTTCATGATTCCAGGGATATTTAAGTACATATAGATCTAAAGATATATTAAGTTCATTTATGTGTGTATATACAGTATATAGGGAATTGTTTCCTATCAAGCCATACACTTCAGTACCTCTTAACATGTCTTCTTATTCAGGTGTATATTGTACAGGTCGCTTGTTTATTTTTTTTTATTTTATTTTTTTTTTTTGCTTTGTTTTTTTGACATGGTTGTCTATATGTATATATATGAAACTATTTTATATAAGTGTAATGTACAGAGGCTAATCTTACCATGTTCTGATTGGTTTATTTTTGTATAAGTGGCTGACATGGTAGTTGTTGTTGATTTCTCTCTAAGAGGGTGAGCTGAAGATGTATGTATTGCACTGCAAATGGCCTGCTGAGACAGTGAGGGGTTTGGGTTCCTGCCCTGGTCTTACACGGGATAGCATACCTCTATCGGCTGCACTTTGGGCGTTTGTTTCTCTAATGTCGAACTTCTGTTTGTTGTTGCCTATATTTGCAGACTCAAAACATTTTAGCGCTAAAACGAAGGGAAAATGTCTTGCAAACACTTTAAAACTGTTCCACAAAATTTGTATTACCTACCTGTTAGAATTTGCTATCAGTATTTAAATTAAATCAGTATTGGAAATGACAGAGTCTACATATACAGAGAATAGAAATGAAGAAATGTCCAGGTCATATTTCACCCCCCCACCCCCCATCATAAAAGAAATTGAAGCCTATTTTGGGAACATTAAGATTTTTTGCACTGTGACATTATTTCCAATTAAGCAGATATTCCCACAAATGTATTTTACTGTAATGTGAAAAAAATCTCATCTTTTTGTCTGGGCACAATTTATTTATTCAGAACAACCAATACTACCATCTTGCATAAATACTTCAAAATTTAAGCTACATATTATTTTGTTTTATTACAAACCGTTTTTTGGGTTCGGGTTTGTAACTAATGAAAAACGATGTGCATGAACACTAGAAAGGGCTGTTCACACCAAACGTGTTTTTGAATCTGTTCTGTTTTTCAATGTAAACACACGTTGGACAGATGTCTTTGATCATTGCGTCAAATCTCACTACTTTTTCAAAATCTCACACAGGACTGCCAAATTTGTCTTTGTGTTAAAGGGATAGTTCACCCAAAAATGAAAAGTCAGTCATTGTTTACAAACCCCTGTGTTGTTATAACCCTATATGACTTTCTTTCTTTTTCTTAACACAAAGGGCGAAATTGTGAAAAAAAATTGTGCTCAGTGATGTCATACAATGGCAGTTTATGGTGACCATCTCTTCAAGCTTCAAAAGAACCAAAAAGTCAGAAGTCTAATAAATTATTCCATGAGACTCATAATTGTTAATGAAATCATACGATAAAGTTTGGTGCGAAACAAATCAAAATCTAATGTATTATTTAGTGAAAATGTTCACTGATCGTTGATCTCCTGTGCGCGTTCATGATAGGGCACGAGAGCAACAGTTCACGCAGTGCCCTCGCGACAGTGGGGTGTTCAAGTGAAAACTCGTATTGTTTATCTAAAAACAGGTCCTCTACAGCGAAAGCGACAACAGAACACAACACAGCTGCACATAAAACAGAGAACAGAACTTACTAAACATGTCTGAAGAGTTTGTTGTCGAAGAATTCATGCATTTCTATGTCCAGCCTAATTTTTTTTTTAAGTTTTTGGACTAGTTCACAGGGGACGGAGTTACCTGCTTGATGCCGAAAGTAGGAAACAAGCGATCGATAGAATGTACCGTCGCTCGTCACTACTGGTTAGGACAAAAAATCTGATTAACATAGATAATATACCTTTTATCGCATGTTGTTTGCCGTCAGGTTAGGACACGGTGTGACTGTGGTTGCCTGTAGCCTCCTCCATGTTTCTGTTTGATTTCCGAATACTCCGTTCAAAATAATAAGGATGGGCATAGAAATGCATCAATTCTTTGACTACAAACTCTTCAGACATGTTTAGGAAGTTCTGTTCTCTATTTTGTGTGCAGTTGTGTTGAGTTCTGCTGTCATTATCGCTGTGGCGGACCTGTTTTTATACGAATGCCCCAATGTCATGAGGGGGCTGCGAGAACTGTTGCTCTTGTGCCCTATCATGAACGCGCACAGGAGATCAATGGACAGTAAATATTTTGACTAAATTATACATTAGATTTCGGGTTGTTTCTCACCAGATATCATATGCTTTCATAAAAATCACGAGTCTTATGGAATAATGTATTAGACTTCTGAATTATACTTTTGTGTTCTTCTGAAGCTTGAAGAGGTGGTCACCATAAACTGCCATTGTATGACATCACTGTGCACAATTTTTTTTTTTTTTCACAATTTCTCCCTTTGTGTTAAGAAAAAGAAAGAAAGTCATATAGGTTTTAACAACACAGGGGTGAGTAAACAGTGACTGATATTTCATTATTGGGTGTACTAATCCTTTAAGTTAAAAAAAAAAACTTTGAGACACCTCCGTTTCATTTCATTTGTTGTGCTGTGTCTAACTTAACAGGTGTCAATTCACCATTCTGAAGAAGTTCAGGTTACAAAGAGAACTAAATGTGACTGTTACACTGTTACACATGATTCAAGATTGGCTCTGTTATGCAATGTTCCAGCTCTTAATAAACGGTAAACTAATGTTTTTCCCTTTTACTCTGGTTTGCTGAGGGTGTGCCGTGCCTTGTTAAAACTGTGTATGTTTACTGTTACGAATGTTGCCTACAATGCTTAAATAAAATACAGCACATTGCAGCACCTTTACTTGCTTGGAGTAAAAATGATAAAGATAGTAAGTGATTTGTGGTTGGGTTGGGGATTAAAATTTTACAGTATAAGTCAGGTCGGGTCACGCGGTCATGGGTACGGGCAGAGAAACCCTGATGAGAAAGATTTTTTGAATCATAACAATAAACATTTAGGAGGAACATATGCTGAATTGTCAAGAAAGCAGTCACAATGCAAAAAAAAAAAAAAAAAAATTAGGCCTTATTTTCTTAAAGGTACACTCAGTAACTTTTGTCTTTGTGTCATCTTAAACTTACACTGACACCTAGCGGCTTGGATGCAGCATAATTTAAAATCAATAGTTTTCAGTTTCAGATGCCATTGTAGAAATGTAGTATTCACAGTCAGTCATGATTGCTTTAATCAATGAGTGAAAGTGTCAAATAACAGGACGGTTACTGAGATTAAGCGAGTAGTATTCGGCTGGTCATGTGATTCTAACATGGCAGCCCCCATGTGCGGACCCTCTCCATGTAGAATAAAACAGATTTTATAAGGTTACTGATATGACTGGAGTCTTCATTTAATGTGAGTGCTCATGATTTCATACATATATTGCAAAATTACAATTCATGTCTTTAGGAGTTCAACTTTTTTAATGTGGAAAAAATTACTGAGTGCACCTTTAAATGTACAAAATAATGTATTCCTTCCTTTTGATTTTATGTTATATGACCTGCATATGTTCTTGACAGGTTTCGTGAGATTCACTCAAAATACTGGAATTGAGTACCAGATGAAACTGAAAAGTACATTCAAATTTCAACATGTGTTATTACTGTATCTGATGCATTTTTTGTTGTCAGATGCATCCTGCACTGTATTTACATATTGCTTTGCTTTTTTGACAAAGTTTTGACCACATTTTTTATTTTAGTACTCATTAAAAAGTGGTGTGTCTATTAAGGGTGCGTGAGACCTGAACCTTTAGTCTTAGTATCCCAGGGTCTGGGCACTAAAACAAGGGACTGTTGGAGCACTAGGCACAGCTGGAGTTGGTAGAGTAGTTTGCAGACAGTCAGACTGTATCTCATGCACTCATTTCTCACTGTGAGCGACAATCGCATTCATGCATGGAGCGTGCACTGTTTGAAAGGCTCACACAATCACAGCATTTCTTTGTTTGTGCCGCAAAAAAAAAAAAAAAAAAAAAAAATCTGATTATGCAAACTTCACTGTACAAGTATTATTTTTTTATTTTGTAATTTTGTAATGTTGTTGCTTTTTAATCATTAGTGTTTGTTTATTTATTGTCAGTGTTGCTGTTTCATCATAAAACCAATAGATATGAATGAAAATGTCTTATTTGATGGGATCTGTTTAAAGGAATAGTTCACCATTTACAGTTCACCAGTTCATCATTTACTCACCCTCATGTTGTTCCAAACCCTTATATCTCAGCGTTTGACTTGATCTTCCATTTCCAGTGGGATATACTGCAATGTACAGGAAAAAATATCAACCAAAATTTTTAACATCTCTTCAGACATTACTATACCTATATTTTTGCTAAAATATTTTAATGTACAATGAGCTTTTCAGGTTAAATGAACACTAGAAGTGAAAGAAAAATGACTTATTCACATTGACACATCTGGAGTAAAACGGCAGATTATCAGTTCATAAACACTTTTCACTATGCTATCTGATATTGAAACACTTTTACTATAGCACGACTTGTAAGGTGACACATTATAACATTTGCATTACATAATCAACTACATTTACAAGGTTGTTTGCATCTGATCAAATTGCACGGTAGCACAATTGATAAAGTGTTGCACATTTTATGCAAAGTACGAGTCCTGAAGAGCATACGAGTCAACATGTGAGCCAAAAGTGTCTTAGAAGCACCACAAAATGACATGGCTGCCTCAGCAATTGCGTTTTTAATTTAAAATTTGCTTTAATGACTCTATCGGTTAGGTTTAGGTTTATGGTGTGGGGTAGAGAGGTAGGTTTTATCAATTTAAACTTGGACGGAGCATTAACCTTAACCTCGTCTGTTTGGAAGAACATTTAATTCACTTTTAGCCCAACACAGTGGGTATTTCACCTCAGAACTGCTGCGATACATGTAAAGCAGGGGTGTTCAAAGTCCGAGAGACTTTAGAAATACAACAGAATTAGGCCCGCTATGGAGAAATTATATGAAATTCATATTCTGGACACTGGATGTCTCTATCACGTACAGCTACTATTCACAGTGCATCGTCTCCTCTAGTGAGTTCTGTGCTGTTGCCATCAGCTTCATCCACTGGCAGAGTTCAACAGGAGTTTGGAATACTCCTTATTTCCAATGATGAAGTGCCCCGCAGAAAGAATGATGCATTTATTAAAGGATTGACATCATGTTAGATACTTTACTCATGCACTTGTTCTTGTTAAAATGTCCCGATACCTCACATCATACAACTGAGTAGAGCTGCTGTTGTGCGAGCGGCTGCCAGAGTTTATTGAGCACGTACAGAGACGTGCGAACCGAGCATACTCTTCCAGAGCATCCTCTGTAGCACTGGGAAGTATAATTAATTGGTTCGTTCTGATATTTAGTTGAAACAAGAAAAATGATTCACGGGCTTCCCAGCGCCATTTGAGTGAGGACACACTGTAGAAGAGAGAGCGCTTAAAACACTTGCACATCTGTACCTGATGTGCTCACTCAGCTTGCACATGCACGTCTACAAAATAAAATGAAGCACAATAATTTTGATCAAATTAAAATTGTATTTGTTACGAGTAATAGCAGAACAGAAGCTATAATTGAATAGCTATAAAAGAGTAATTCCTTGAAAAATAAAGAGTAATTTGTTGCATCACATCATAAAAGTAAAATGTCATCTGATTCTTATTATTGTGATGGGTCACACCCAACACTTGTAGCAGCTCTATATGTTCTTTGCAGTGCCTCTGACAAAAATGGACATCAGAAAGATACAAATGTGAATATAATATTTGTGCAAGATGCATCACTGTTCCATTATAAGAGATCTTTGTGAGTGAAATACCCTTTACTTTATTTACATGTAGGGCCTACACAAGCATAGAGCACAATTTAAGATTAAAACTTTTTTTTTTTAAGTATTACAGGGATGCCCATGGCACCTTATTTTTTTCTGCATTTGGCCCCCAACCAAAAAAGTTTGGCACCCTTGATGTAAAGGAACCCTGTTATATTAAAAAAATGCAACAATCATTTTTATTTCCAAGATTGTTACTTTACTGTGTCTATGTTGTTGACTGCACGCTAACTAATCCTAACCCTAACTGGACACCATTCGACATGAGGTCATGCGACAACAGTGTAGCATACTACTATTTAGTATTGCATAATGCATTCTGTTTCACAAACTATATTCCAAAAATAGTAGGTTGTTAACAGTGTTCACGAAGTAGTAAGCTAATACTCCATTCCATTGTGACATTAGACTATGATTCATGTATTAGAACTTGATTAGGTTTGATTATTTATAAAACTCCTCAAGTAATCAGAGCAATGTTTATTAAAAAAAAAAAAAAAAAAAAATGTTTTTTGTGTGTGAGCAAGTATGTGTGCCTTTTGTACTTTGCCTTTATGTTAGACTGTTTTGACACAGGAGGGCACTGGATAGAGTCATGAATGTATTAGCATAAGTTAAGCATGCGTATTATCTTAAGACCTGCCTGTAAGTCTTTACAAACAGAATCAGAGTTGCTATTGGTTATAGTCTCCTTTTAAATCAGGAGAGGAACATGATTAGTGTTCCCAAATGAAGATCAGTGTTTTTGTTGTGAGGGAACATGGATATTCAGATCAGCATGTCTGATCCTTTACAAGAGCAGGTCACTTGCCCACGGCAAAGGTGCAATACTACTTTGGCTAAATATTTGAACAGCTCTCGACATTTTGAGGCTTTTTGCAATTGCTGACAGTTAACAGAAATCACAAGGGGGACGCAGGAACGTCTGTCCTATTAAACAGCTTTTTTAAATGTCGGTTTTGCTTTATGTGCGAAAAAGCCATGAGGTATGTACTTATATTACGCTTGTCTGAGAGTCTCTTTTTGAGTACTGAGATGTTCTAACATTGTTAATGAAAAATGATGTATATCTTTATATTTGTTTATTTGGTTTCATTGTATTTTTCTTTTCTTTAAAATGTTGTAAAGATTGTAAATGTGTAAAGTAAGGTTTGGTTTATGGGTAAACATTTTACAACAAAAACAAAACAAAAAAATGAGTATCAACGTGGTTTAGTATTAATTATTTTTTTTTTTTATAGAGAGCTTATGAATAAATATCACTTTAAAATAATCACTGTTCTTTGATGTGATTTTACAGTGGAACTATTATTATATATTATTTATACTAAAATATTATAAAAACATATGGTCAAGAATTTGGTTGAGGATAATTGCACGTCTAATCCATGTGCTAATATTGCAAAACAGCTTTTATAGCACATTAAAACATACACTACATGTCCAAAAGTACACTGAAAAAATGTTTAACTTAAAAAATGTGATTCATGTGGTAACACCTAAGTTTACTAGTATTATTTAACATACAGTGGCAAGAAAAATTATGTGAACCCTTTGGAATTTGCTGGTTTTCTGCATTAATTGGTCATAAAATTTGATCTCATCTTCATCAAAGTCTCAAGTATAGACAAACACAATGTGCTTAATCTAACAGCACACAAATAATTATAATCTTTCATGTCTTTATTGAACACATCCCATTAAACATTCATAGTGCTGTGGAACAGAGAAAGTGAAAGATCGTCAAATAGACTTTGAGCCTCTTTGTAATGGGACCACCAGGTGCCACTCATTTATAGATTGCAGAGAGCGAGTTGGCGCATAGACATGGAGAAGTGAATTGAAGTAAGAGGGTGCAGTTCCATTGGCTTTCCTGAAGGCCAGAGTCAAAGCCATGAATTTAATGCGGGCAGCTATCCAGTGAAGTGAAATCAAGAGTGGGGTGACATGAGCCCTTTTTGGCTGATTGAAGACCAGACACACTGATGCATTCTGGACCCTCTGCAGTGGCTTAATTGTGTTTGCTGGGAGGCCAGCCAACAAAGCTTTACAGTTGTCCAGTCTTGAAATGACCAGAGCTTGGACCAGGGGCTGTGCAGCATCTTCAGACAGAAAAGGTCTGATTTTCCTGATGCTTGTAGAGCACGAATCTGCAAGACCGGGCGGTTGATGAGATGTGGGTGGTAAAATTAAGCTGGTCATCTACCATCACTCCCAGGTTCTGAGCTGTTCTGGTTGGTGTTAGTGTAGTTGAACCAAGATGAATAGTGAGGTTGTGGTCAACAGATGGGTTGGCTGGAATCACTAGGAGTTCTGTCTTGGCAAAGGTTGAGCACAAAGTGGCGTTTCTTCATCCAGGCGAAATGCCAGAGAGGCAGACAGAGAAACGAGCTGAGACAGTAGGGTCATCAGGCTGGAACGACAGGTAGAGTTGCGTGTCATCTGCATAGCAGTGGTAGGAAAAGCCATGTGCCTCAATGATCGGCCCGAGTGATGTTGTGTATATCGAGAAGAGGAGGGGTCCAAGCAATGATACTTGAGGAACAACAGTGGCCAGCTGGTGTGACTTGGACACCTCTCCTCTCCAGGAGACCTTGAAAGATCTGTCAATGAGGTATGATTCAACCCATCCAAGCACAGTTCCTGTGATGCCCAGGTCAGAGAGGGTGGACAGTAGAATCTTGTGGTTCACTGTGTCGAAAGCAGCAGACAAGTCAAGGAGGATGAGGACTGATGATTTGGAGTTAGCTCTTGCCAGTCACAGGATTTCAGCTACTGACAAGAGGGCAGTCTCTGTTGAGTGTCCTTGTTTGAAGCCAGACTGATGTCTGTCGAGTATGTTGTTCTGTGAGAGAAAAGCAGACAACTGATTGTATATGACCCTCTCAATAGTTTTAGACAGGAAATGCAGGAGAGAAACTGGTCTGTAGTTGTCGACTGCTGTCAGATTGTGTGTTTTTTTTAGCAGTGGGGTTACTCTAGCCTGCTTTAATGTATTGGGAAAGTTTCCTGTTGTGAGAGATATAATGTGTGTGAGTGTGATATGATAATGTGTGTGAGTGTGGGTAAGACTGATGGAGTGGCGGCTTGCATAAGATGTGAGGGGATAGGGTCAAGTGGGCAGGTGGTAGGGCAGTTAGAAAGAAGCACTTTGGAGACCTCAGTCTCGGAGAGAGGGGAGAAAGAGGAGAACAGAGGATTGGATGTTGGAAGAGAGTGGCTGTGGGTGTTAGGTGTAGAGAACTGGCTGCTGATGCTCGCTAGTTTGTCAGTAAAAAATGTGGCAAAGTCATCAGCAGTCAGAGAAGTATTAGGTGGAGGAGGATAGAGAAGAGATGAGAAAGTTGAAAATAGTTTGGGTGAATTTGAAGTGTTACTGAATTTATTCTGGTAATAATCCATTTTAACACTAGAAACGCTTGTGGAAAAATAGGAGTGATTGATACTTGCTCAGGTCTGCAGGGTCTTTTGACTTGCGCTACTTTCTCTCCACACCCCTCAGCTCGGTGCGGTGTTCACAAAGTGTCTCTGACAGCCAGGGGCTGGAGGGCGTGGCATGTGATGGCCTGAAGGTAAGAGGGTGGACACTATCAAGAAAAGAAGTTAATGCTGAGCAAAGAGCATTTGTAGCTTCATTTAAATCAAGTGAAGATAAATGATTAGTGGAGGGAAGGGACGCAGAGACTATAGAAGAGAAGTGAGTGGGTGAGAGAGATTGAAGGTTACGGCGAAAGGAGACCTTAGGTGGAGTGAGAGAAAACTGGATGAAGAAATGGTCAGAGATATGCAGAGGAGTTTCCCTGCTCTGTGAGTTGCAGGGATGTTCAATCTTGTAAGGTCAAATGAGGTCAGACGAGCTAGAAAGTCAGCTGATTGAGGTTTGTCCAGGTGGATGTGTCCCCAAGAACCACCAGCGGAGTGCCGGCTGTTCTCAGGGATTGAGGACAGCAATACATCTAGCTCTTCAGTAGCCTATGGATTAGACCTTGACAATGTTCAGAAGAAATTTTGGACCATTCTTCCTTACAAAACTGCTTCATCTCAGCCATATTCTAAGGATGTCTGGTGTGAACGGCTCTCTTGAAGTCATTCCACAGTAGGGGTGTAACGGTATGACATTTTCACGGTATGATAACTGTCACAAAAATTACCACGGTATTACGGTATCACGGTATTGAGTTGCATTAATAATATAATTAGCAGTTTAATATTTGGTTTTGAAATATGTCTGATAAACACACAGAGAAATATTTAAGTTATAACCAATTCTTGAACTTTATTTTGGATTCCTTCAGCTTTAATCCTTTAACTAGGGATGTAATGGTTTCAAGGTTTCACAATATACCTCGGTTTTAAAACGGTTATCATACCGTTGAAATCTTCTCATTGACGGTATTGCATAAATATAAAGACAGATTTTTTTCAAAATTTTTCTCAAATCCAAATCAGTTTAATTAAGACAGAATCAGCTACATTTACACAGCATCATTTAAACTTGGCGAGATAAAATAAGTCTTTAAATTGCGCCTTCCTCATGCTACATTGACATGCAGGTGTCGCGAGCGCGGCTTATCATGAGCACATCAGAAGTGCAGCACGAGCACATGATACAGACATGTCCGAGCCTGACCATTTATTTCCGCCGCCAAACCAGTTGAAGTCTGCTGTCTGGGATTACTTTGGGTATGTTAAAGACCCACGAGGCTGCGGCACCATCATGTTGATGGTTACCCAATCTGTAAAGTTTTTCGCTAAAAAGTATCGGCTCAGGCGGTAAACACTTCGAAACTTAAGCACCATCTCCGTGAGCACCATTCCACGGAATTTGTGAAGATGAATGTAAGTGGAAATACAGTATACAGGAAAATAAATTATAGCCCCTCTTTCATAAAAACACCAGATTCTATGTAGTTTTACATGATTTGTAATGACTAGGTAGGCTAAAGTTATGTTTATGCTTTCTGTCACATTCACAAATGCAGCGAATGGATTTAAGCACTCGTTCAACATTTCGATGTGCCAACTGTTTGTTCATTTGCCTAAGTGCAGTGCAATAGTAGGCCAACAATGTGTTTGATACTACTAATAATATGTTTTATTTGTAAAGCATACTGTTGTACTAAATAGGGTCTACAAAGTGCATGGCTTTTGATGTGCAGGAAATTGACAATGGCAGAAAATAGACAGTACTGGACAAAATGCCAATAAATAAACTGCAAATGAATATTTTCAGTAGGTATTGTTTAGAATTAAACTAAATCACAAATGCAACAAATTACTGAATGCATACAAATGCATATCTCAAGTGTTAACCTGGGCAATAATCATTACAAATTATTACAATTCAATTTTATAAATCATAAAACAACAATAACAAAATATTTTCTTATTTATTATCATCTGACAACTGTACATGTTGCAAAGTGTTTTTGTTACTATTTTTTTTACCTCTTTGTGATTTTATCTTGTCAGATTAAGAGAGTGTCCTGGGCCCAGTTGTTCAAAAAGTTCACGTTTTGCTATCCAGTTTCAGGTAATCCATCTTACTTTTGTGCCGGTTTTTCAAAGCAACATTGGATTGGATCACCCTGATCCAGATACAAACTTTTCAAGATTACCAAATTACCAGTGCTCTAAACGGGACTACATATCACAATGTAGGCTACTAGCTATGTAAAGAACAACAGGTAGAATAGCCAGGTAGAAGGGCCTTTTTTTTTTTTTTTTTTTTTTTTTTTTGGAAGAGAAAGAAAACAGCACAATAAAACGATACAAATATCCTCTTCCATTTTTTTTTTTTTTTTTTTTTAAACAGTCAGACCCCTCATCTGACCCACAACAAATAAATAAATCAAACAAATATACATTATTTACAAATCCATTGTGGATATTTTGAGCACGTGTTTTAAATAAAAAAAAGGCTAAATATCCCTGAACAAACAGTTGGCACTTCGTAATGTTGAACGAGTGCTTAAATCCGTTTGCTGCATTTGTGAATGTGACAGAAAGCATAAACATAACTTTAGCCTACCTAGTCATTACAAATCATGTAAAACTACATAGAATCTGGAGTTTTTATAAAACATGGGCTAGAATTTATTATTCTTTGTACTGTATTTCCACTTATATTCATCTCATGGAGATTTTGCTTAAAGTTTGAAGTGTTTCCTGCCTGAGCCGATAATTTTTTGCAACAAACAGACTGGGTAACCATCATCATTGTTGGTGCCTCGTGGGTCTTTAACATACCCAAAGTAATCCCAGACAGCAGACTTCAACTGATTTGGTGGTGGAAATAAAGGTTCGGGCTCAGACATGTCTGTATGATGCACTCATGCTGCACTTCTGATGTGCCTGTGATGCGCTGCGCTCGCAACACCTGCATGTCATCTTTAAAATTGAGTGACAGTTGAATGTAACATGAGGAAGGCACAATTTAAAGATTTATTTTATCTCGGCAAGTTTAAATGATGCTGTGTAAATGTCGCCGATTCTGTCTTAATTAAACTGATTTGGATTTTAGAAAAGTTCTGAAATATCTGTCTTTATATTCATGCAATACCATCAATGAGAAGAGTTAAACGGTATGATAACCATCTGTTTTAAAACCGAGGTATATTGTGAAACCTTGAAACCGTTACATTCATATTCCACAGCATCTCTATTGGGTTAAGATCTGGGCTCTGACTGGGCCACTCCAAAAGGTGGATTTTCTTTATTTGAAGCCATTCTGTAGTAAATTAATTTCAGTGTTTAGGGTCATTGTCCTGCTGCATCACCCAACTTCTATTGAGCTTCAGCTGGCACACAGCCACCCTGACATTATCCTGTAGGATATCTTGATAACCTTGGGAATTCATTTTTCCCTCGATGATGGCAAGTGGTCCAGGCCCCAAAGCAGCAAAGCAGCCCCAAATCATGATGCTCCCTCCACAGTACTTCATCGCTGGGATGATGTTTTCATGTTGGTATGCAGTGCCCTTTTTTACACCATACATAATGTTGTGTGTTCTTCCCAAACAATTTTTACCATCGTTTCATCAGTCCACAAGGCATTTTACCAGTAGCGTTGTGGAGTGTTATGGTGGTCTTTGGCAAATTTCAGGCACAGCAATGTTTTTGTTGGAAAGCAGCAGCTTCTTTTGTGGTGTCCTACCATAGAAACCAAGCCTGATTAATGTTTACCATATAGTAGACTCATCAACAGAGATGTTAATCAGTTCCAATGATTCCTTCAAGTCTTTAGCAGTCACTGTAGGGTTCTTTTTTTTACCTCACTGAGCATTCTGCGGTGTGCCCTTTGAGTTATCTTGGCTGGACGGCCACTTCTAGGGAGAGTAGCCACAATACTAAATCGTCTCCATTTATAGACAGTTTGTCTAACTGTGGACAGATGAATATCTAAGCTCTTCGAGATAACTTTGTAACCCTTTCCAGCTTTATGCAAAGCAACAATTCTTGATCGTAGGTCTTCTGCGATCTCTTTTTTGTGAGGCATGGTCCACGTCAGCAGATGCTTCTTGTGAATAGCAAACTCAAAATGTTTGAATGCTTTTTATAAGTCAAAGTAGCTCTAACCCACACCTCCAATCTCATTTCATTAATTGGATGCCAGGTTTGCCAACTACTGACTTTAATTTGCTTTTTTTTCATCCTTAGCATAGAGATTAACTTACATTTTCCACAGCACTTTTGTTTAATTTTTAATGGGATGTGTTCAATAAAGACATGAAAGATTATAATTGTTTGTGTGTTGATAAGCACATTGTGTTTGTCTATACTTGTGACTTTAATGAAGATGAGATCACATTTTATGAGCAATTACTGCAGAAAACCAGAAAAAAAATTATTGCCACTGTATATCAATCAACTTGACTACATTAATTTCCACCAATAAAACAAATTTTAAGGGTTAGATCATCAAGTAGAAATATTAATATTAAAGAAATATTAATAAAAAATTACAAACCATTACAAATGACTAATTACTTCTGTAAAATTGTAATCTGATTATTGACTTTAAACAGAAAAAGTAATCACGTTACTATTTTTAAAACAGTTTTCACAGATGTTTCCGTTCAACGAATTCAAAATAATGTCTATTTCCTCTTAGTTCATTGTCGCATAACCATCACAGAAACACAAACAGATGTACATGTAAACATAATGCATGTATTTTAAGTGAAAATTATATAGAAATGTGTGACCAATTAATGTACTTAAAAGTGATTAACTTGCAAGGAAGTCATAATTTACAAGAATTTCAAATGTAATGCATTTACTTAATTTGTATTTCACAAGTTTTTGCACAGTTTTTCTATGGATATTTAAATGGTATAAAATTAAGTGAAATATACTTCATGACATAATATTAATGAAAGTGAGTAAATTCAACTTTCACACAACAGGAAATATAACATTTGCAGTTCCATGACAATATTACATATCAGACGCCAAAATTTAAAGACGTTAAACAAATTATTTTTTGGGACTTTCCACATATTATATTACCTGAGTTGAAAAACTTTTCTTATCTCTTAAAACATAATCTTGAATAGAGAACAAGCTTGAGGATATCACTGGATTAACTGGTATGTCATACTTTTTATAATCTGATATATATTTCTTGATTTCCATATTCCTTCCTTTACAACATTAATAACAACTCACATTTTTTAACTCCCCATACATCATGTCATTTTAATAAATTAACTAGCCAAGGCTATAGTAAGGACCAGAAATCCTTCGCATATTGGCATGTTCAAAATAAATGTCTAATTGTCTCGTCTTCACCACAATTTGACCATGGGCAACATGCACTATGTGTACAGTTTCTCTTTTTTAGGACAGGAGTAGGTAAACATTCATGTACCACTTGACAGGCTATATCTTTATGGGCATTGAATAAAAACTACTGTTTACAATTTTTCCAAGTTATAATGCAATCTCATTCTGTAAGTTTGCCTAAAGTAGCTATTTTAAGTATGGCTGGATGCAACTTCTCCTCCACTACGAGTTACATATATATATACCAAAAACATTGAATTTACCTAAGAGGGTCAAAGCTCTATTATAATATATATCTGGTTTAAATTCTGCATTGGGTATGTCTTGGGGAACTCTCTCACTCCACACTCTCAACACATAGTGACTCTGAAATCTACCAAAGTACGACCATATATTGTCTTTGACTTCACACAAACAAGCTTTCAAAATAGGTGTTAAAAACATAGCATCCACTTTTGCACCTATTGGGGTTGTGCCAGCTCCAAAAAGAGGCATCACTTCCACTCACGGTTAGGGAAAGGGTTTGTTTAGGGGCTCCCTATATCTTTGCCTGCTTTTTGGAGCTCCCACCCTTTTTAAAGCCCTGTCTGCAGCTATATCCTTCTTAATTCATCCCAGAACTTTTTATGGAATTCTTTGGGTAAACCATCAGCACCTGGACACTTACTATTTTGCATACTCTTCACCGCCTTCATTAGGTCACTAACTATAAGATCAGCATCAATAAAAGATGAGTCTTCCTTTGTAGTTTTCTCAATAGTGGAGAAAAAAAAATCTGAAACAATTTTCTCATCAATACTCTTAGAACAATACAGATTTTGGTAAAAAAGAATGCACATGTATAAGTAATCACTGTGTCTCTGTTATTACATCACCTTCTTAAATTTGTAAACTATTAGTAGTATTTTTTGGATTAACAGCCTTCTTAAAGAAGTAATGACTACACTTTTAATTTTTACTTCATATGTTGTATTCTTCTCCTTATAATACTTACTTTACTTTGATAGGTATAGATCTTATATATTTTTCTTTTTAACCTTGTAATTTCTTCTGCAATGTCAAATCCTGAGTTGGCCATACGGTAGAAGCTCTGTAGTTTCTTCTGACACCTATTAAGCACAGAACAGTTCTTTGACGCTACTTTCTTACCTTCCCTGATAAAAAATCATTTTACTCTGATTTTACGATCTTCCCACCATTCACCCACAGACGTAAACAAATTAATTTAACTTCCAATATCCAGGTCCCAAATTCTTTTCCTCGCTTACATTTAATAAACAATCAACCTTGGCATGATCAGAGAAATGGAAGCATAAGCGGTTGCTCTAGGAGGAAGACTCGTGATCTTTACACTTTTATTCAATCAGGCATCCAATCCAATCACAATCAAGCCTCTGCCTTATAAGCAGAAACAGCTGCCTTTCATCGCTCGTAATGCCTTGTTGTTTTCACTCATGCGTATGTGGGTGAAACACACAATCATGTCACATGCTATGCCTCGCTTTTTCAAGCAAAAGTTGCTTCATGTTGGATTATACATCGTGGTCTACTCACCGTGATGTTCATGCTCCTCAGTTTAGCTGGTCTCCATCAGGAAAATAATCTAAGTTCTCCATCTATATCTTTTGGGGGAACAACCTTCAATGCAGGTAGTTGGTAGTGTTGGGGTCTAGGCTTTCAGCTATCAATGTTCTCAATTCTCTGTTCATCATATCCCTTATACTGCATCATTATCGCTTTTCAAGTGGCAATATTTCATTTTAATCGAGTGCTTGGTTCTCACCAATCATGTTAGGTGATGCGTTCCACCAGCCGTGGCGGCCTTGTCACACGGGTAACTGAGCCCTGAGCATTCTCCCATTGGGAAATATTCATGCACGTCATTATGCATAACTACATCAATATATGGGGTCTGATTACATCCTTTAAAAGGGTCATGTCATGAAGAATCAAATTTTCCTTGATCTTTTGACATATACTGTAAGAGTTCATTTTACTATAAAAACATACAGTAAGTTTAAGAACTAAGAACTTCCTCCCCATTCCAAACAGAGGATTTAATGTCACCAATCTTCAGAAACGCCTCATTCTCTACATCTGTATATATTTGTGATGTCACAAATGGTTTTCATTAATGCATGACCTCCTCCAAGACAGCACGACATCAACGCCTCCATTTACATCAACATTTGTCCCACCCACTGGTGCGCAGCTCGAGTGAGTGACAAGGAGAGAGCTGGACAGGTACAACCATTCCTTTACACATAGAGGAACTATGGCTGTAGTTGTTATTGAACTAACAAAGTGAATGCAATGCCAGGGAAGAGTTGAATCTGTTGGGACATTCCTGGCTTTGGAAATTTAGCATCTCTGCATAGCCTTTTGAAGGATAATGTTTGTTTTTGTTACTGAACTTGTCAATGTGGATTATTATGGAGCCCCTAAAGTTTTGATACTTTTTGTGTCATAAACCGATGAGAGCATTCAGGAGCAGGAATGCAAATACGTGAGCACAAATTTTGCGAGAGAAGGCAAAATAATTTGCGAGAGAATGCATAGTTTCTCGGGGGAATGCAAAAGTTTTGCGAGTGCACGCAAAGTTTGTCAGGTGAACACAAAGTTTTGAGAGAGAACACAAAAGCATTTGCTTATTATTTCCCATGCCACTATTTTTCCCCCCACCACCTTGGCCCTTTAGGGGCTCCGTAGATTATATGGTTTGGTCAGCACATTTCTCTAAGGATTGTTCTGTGAATTATTATGATTCAGACTTTGCAAAGAAACTTTGAAAGATGTAGCTGGACCAGCAACATTGGACATGCGGTGAGTACTAAATTAATACTAATGTTTCTGTCTGTATTTGTTTGATATGCAAGGAATTGTATTGTCAACCGTTTTTATCACAAAATAAACCATGATCAGGACTCCAATGCAGAGCAGATTGTGTTTTTACACAGTTTCTTACCAAAGAAATGCACAATTTCTCACAAACTTTTGATGTGAGAGATAAATATTTTATAATATAAAAAGAAATGTAACGTGGAGTGCAATGAAAGACAGTTGTGTAGAACAGTGGCTGCGTCTCATCTGTCTTTTTTACACACAATGTCTCATGTTATGGCAGAAATAAACACATCGGGATGCCCATTGTCACGTATTGCGCTTCAAAAATGTTATCCAATCATAACACAGTGGCTGTATATATTGAAGTCTTAAAGGGGCTCAGAAAACTGAGTGTTTCAGGCAGAGGGCCAGAGACAATGTGAAAAAAGGTAATTTAGTACTATATAATGAAAATCCTTTACATCCAATCACAATCCAGCCTCTGTTTATAAGCTCACACAGCTACTTTTCATCACTCGTAATGCCTCATTGTTTTCATCCCCCATCACTACCAGTTTAGGTCCCGTCCTGCCATAGGGGTAAGTTCCTCTCCCCTGCCGTCATCACCTTCTGTTGGGATCTGACGCTTCGAGCAAGTATCTGTGCGCTGAACTGTAGGACGGGGTTTACGCCAAATTATCTAAATATCTCTACATTAGTTTTTTCCATTCATACCGAGTCTGTTCTGATAGAAAAATATAGGTTGTATCGAAGCATCTACTACGACTATCTTGGGTGAAGTAAACACAAAATCTATTCTGGAAATTTGTTTTACTATTTGACCAAGTATAACCAGGGGTGTTAGGGTTTTGAGATCTGAAAGAATCAGTCAAATTAAGACCGTTCACAAGCTTTATAAGTTCTTCTGAACTAGAGTCAAGCTTAAGTACTGTTGCAGATTTTCTCAATTCATTTGCTACAAGACAATTTAAATCTCCACCCAAGATTACTTTCCATCCACAAACTAATAAAGGGCTATAGCCTTCAAAATCTGTAATCGCTTTTGTAAGTCTGAGGGATAATAAAAATTAATTAATCAAAGGTTTTTATCACTCATAGTTACATCAACACACTATGTTTTATTTGGAAGAGCCAACCTTTAAAAAGTAGAATACTCATGATGACCTGTTCTTGTTGTCACCAGACCACACCAAAGATCCATGCATCCATCTAACCTTGGGCTAAACAAGGCCAACTGGGTAGTGAGGCAAGGTCAATGTCAAAGGCGGAGTTTCACCAAACTTGCCAGGTTTTGTATCAGTACACAACGGTAAAGGTTCGGGCAAAATTAAAAAATTGCCGGTACAGTACAAATCTGATAAAAAGCACAATGGACAAAGTGGTGGCCAAAAAAATTACTTTCCATGGTTCGGTGTGCAGTTACACTTGGTGAGATGTCAATGCTAACTTATCTTGCTAGCTAGCTATTGTTTACAAACAATATAAACTCGACATTCTAGATAACTAGATAACATGATACCTCAGCTTGAGCTTCCCTCTTGCTAATGAAATGTGCGGGGAGTGTGACGCTGGCATCAGAGCAGTGTATTAAGGGCTGGTTTTAGGGCAACGCTGCAGGGCTATTGGCCCGATGGTGGGAAGGCAGATCGATTTTGGTCTCGTGGCTTGAGGTCCGAGGCTATTGGCCCCGGCTGACCAGTTGATAGCCCTGGCTCGCACTGGCCCGATAGTGGAAAAGCGGCTATTGTAGTCCTTATTTCACAACACTTAAGTCACCTCAGTAAGCAATTAAGAATCAGTCTTGGAGTCACATGATGCCATGCAAGGTTCAGACGTGTGAATGGTGAGCTCTGCGCACTTTGCTAGTTTTGATACTTTTTGTGTCATAAACCGGTGAGATTCGATACATCCTGATCCATAAATGTTCTAGGTAATATGTCAAAGAATTCAAAATCTTTGGGCTCTTGAGACATTAAAAGACACTTACGTGCTCAAGCTGATGCCCCTCCAGAGGCCTCGAGCCAGGGAGTCGATTTGGCCGGAGAGGTGAAAGAAATTCGGCGAGAACTGTTGAATGTATCTGCAGTGCTGACTAAGGTCATTGCTGACTTGGAGGATCTTGCTGCAATACATTGATCGATCATGGCCATGGAGACGTGAGTTCACTGAGGTGGTTACAAGAGTGGCAGATGACGAGAAATGGATCGATTATCTGGAGTCATCAGAAGAGAATTAGCTGCTAATCTGCTAGTGACCAGGGCAGATTTGGAACGCGTCTGGGAGAAGCTGGAGGATATGGAGAATCGTAACCGGCGGAATAACATCCGAATTGTTGGAATTCCTGAGGAGGCAGAGGGTCAGAATATGGTGGAATTTCTGGACGGGCTCTTTCCAAATCTGCTTGACATAACAGGCCATAAGCTGGAAATCGAGTGAGCTCACAGGGTCCCGGCTCGGCGATCCACTGAGGGAGACAGGCCCCGATCAATTCTGGCCAAATTTCTGAGATCATTCGATAAGGATCTCGTGTTACGCACTGCAAGGCATAAAGGAAGGCTTTCTTGGAAGAACCACAGCGTTTTCTTGTTCACAGACTTTGCAAATTTGACAAGAGAGAAACGTGATCGATTCAAGGAATACATGAAACTCTTACATCAACGTAATGTAGCTTTTGCACTGATGTTCTATCAGGAAGACTTGCAGACTTGAGTGAAATTCAAGATGACATTTATTTGATGAATATAAAACAGAAAATGTAATGTCTCTCTTTGGCGTAAGCCCCATCTGGCGGTCCGAAGAAGTTGTACTCGGAACCGTCACATCCTGCCGGAGATAGGAGGCAGGGGCGAGAAGCCTACCCCTGTGCAGGATGGGACTCAACTGGTGGTGGTGGGGTGGTGGAGGTTGCCATGTTAGCACAACTGAAACAGCAATGTGATAGAATGTGAGCAAACTTATAAAGCAATGGCTTACAGTACATGTGATTGGCTAGGTGTTACCTAGCTAATGGTGCGATGATGTACAGCTGCTAGTCTTCCCGCTAGAACAACGCTGCGCTTACATTTCCCAGCCAAATTGAGAATAGATACTAAGGATGGCCGTAAAGTATTTATATGTCCCCAGCAAGCAATGTCCTTCATAAAGTCAATGGCTGAGTAAGATATTTGTGGTTCTCATGTTGCAGCCAAGTGAGTCTGACTCACTGAACACCCACTTGATTGTCTGAGGAAGCTGAGTGCCTTTTGGTTTCTTTTTGTGCTGGTTCCGCCTAGCGGCTGGAGTTTGTTTTGTGTAGCAGCACACCTTCGGGACAGTGTTGTGGATGAATCTGCACATTCTTTGTGCTTACGCCTCCTGTTGGTTGGAGTTTGTTTTGTGGAGTATTTCTTGCAGGACACTGGAGTGACTGGGTAATTTGTTGCACTCATTGTAACAGTTGAATGGGCCGGCTCACTGAACATTTGTTTGACTGTCCGAGGAAACTGAATGGCCTTTTTTTATTTTATATAATATATATATATATATATATATATATATATAAAGTGCATCTGGAAAGTATTCACAGCGCTTCACTTTTTCCACATTTTGTAATGTTACAGCCTTATTCCAAAATGGATTAAATTCATTATTTTCCTCAAAATTCTACAAACAATACCCCATAATGACAACATGAAAGAAGTTTGTTTGAAATCTTTGCAAATTTATTAAAAATAAAAAACTAAGAAAAAAAAAAATTACATGTACATAAGTATTCACAGCCTTTGCTCAATACTTTGTTGAAGCACTTTTGGCACCAATTACAGCCTCAAGTCTTTTTGAGTATGATGCTACAAGCTTGGCATACCTATTTTTAGGCAGTTTCTCCCATTCTTCTTTGCAGGACCTCTCAAGCTCCATCAGGTTGGATGGGGAGCGTCGGTGCACAGCCATTTTCAGATCTCTCCAGAGATGTTCAATCGGGTTCAAGTCTGGGCTCTGGCTGGGCCACTCAAAGACATTCACAGAGTTGTCCCGTAGCCACTCCTATGTTATCTTGGCTGTGTGCTTAGGGTCGTTGTCTTGTTGGAAGATGAACCTTCGCCCCAGTCTGAGGTCCAGAGCGCTCTGGAGCAGGTTTTCATCAAGGATGTCTCTGTACATTGCTGCATTCATCTTTCCTTCGATCCGGACTAGTCTCCCAGTTCCTGCCACTGAAAAACATCCCCACAGCATTATGCTGCCACCACCATGCTTCACTGTAGGGATGGTATTGGCCAGGTGATGAGCAGTGCCTGGTTTCCTCCAGACATGACGCTTGCCATTCAGGCCAAAGTGTTCAATCTTTGTTTCATCAGACCAGAGAATTTTGTTTCTCATGGTCTGAGAGTCCTTCAGGTGCCTTCTGGCAAACTCCAGATGGGCTGTCATGTGCCTTTTACTGAGGAGTGGCTTCCGTCTGGCCACTCTACCATACAGGCCTGATTGGTGGAGTGCTGCAGAGATGGTTGTTCTTCTGGAAGGTTCTCCTCTCTCCACAGAGAAATGCTGGAACTCTGTCAGAGTGACCATCAGGTTCTTGGTCACCTCCCTGACTAAGGCCCTTCTCCCCCGATCGCTCAGTTTGGCCGGGCGGCCAGCTCTAGGAAGAGTCCTGGTGGTTCCAAACTTCATCCATTTACGGATAATGGAGGCCACTGTGCTCATTGGGACCTTCAATACTGCAGAAATTTTTCTGTACCCTTCCCCAGATCTGTGCCTCGATACAATCCTGTCTCGGAGGTCTACAGACAATTCCTTGAACTTCTTGGCTTGGTTTGTGCTCTGACATGCACTGTTAACTGTGGGACCTTATATAGACAGGTGTGTGCCTTTCCAAATCATGTCCAGTCAACTGAATTTACCACAGGTGGTCTCCAATCAAGTTGTAGAAACATCTCAAGGATGATCAGTGGAAACAGGATGCACTTGAGCTCAATTTTGAGTGTGATAGCAAAGGCTGTGAATACTTATGTACATGTGATTTTTTTTCGTTTTTTATTTTTAATAAATTTGCAAAGATTTCAAACAAACTTCTTTCACATTGTCATTATGGGGTATTGTTTGTAGAATTTTGAGGAAAATAATGAATTTAATCCATTTTGGAATAAGGCTGTAACATAACAAAATGTGGAAAATGTGAAGCGCTGTGAATACTTTCCGGATGCACTGTATATATATATATATATATATATATATATATATATATATATATATTTTTTTTTTTTTTTCTTTTGTGCTTGTTCCGCTAGAGGCTTAAGTTTGTTTTGTGGAGGAACACACCTTCGGGACAGTTGTGTGGATGAATCTACACATTCTTTGTGTTTATCCTGCCTATTAGCTGGAGATTGTTTTATAGATTATTTTCTGTTGTTTAATTATGTCTTACAAAATTTGTATAGAAACACCGGACTTGAGCAATCTGACAGCAAAGTTGTCGCGGGGTCTCTCGTAGGCATACGTGGACTGTTTGATTTTAGAGGGGTGGACACCAGTTGGCACTGTCGTGCGCGGGGTTAATGTGTACATTTTTCTTTTTTCTGTTTGTTTGGTTTGGAGACTTTTGAACCCATCCGGTAGGGACTATACATTTTTTTCATTAGTCCATAAGATTTATTCTAGAATAGATTTTTTTTATCTAAGTCTCTCATTTCATCTGTTGTTGATTGCTCATTTGGAAACATCTTAGTCTCAGATCATGCCCTGGTGAGTTTATAGGTGTTGCCACATACGGAGAAAAAGAAATCATATAGTTGGTGCTTTAATGTATCCCTTTTGCAAAATCCTGAATATCGACAAATGTTAAAGGCTGAAATCAGTGTTTATATGGAGACCAACTGGTCCTCAGTATCCTCTGTGGGCGTGGCTTGGGAGGCTCTCAAGGCAGTCCTTAGGGGTCAGATCATACAGTATGCCTCATTCATAAAAAAATCCAAAGCACGAGAACTCGTGGAGTTTGAAGGGAATATTAAAAGTGCAGAGGCAGATCTGAAGCGCTGAATGTTGTCTGGTGGCCTCGATTTAAATACAGATATAATACTATTTTTTGCAGAAGGTGGAGTTTTGGCTAATCAGGGCAAGACAGTCATACTTTGAGTCTGAGGACAAAGCAGGGAAGCTTTTTAGATCTTATGCTACAGAATTGTCACCACTTTTGCAAGAAGTATATACGGAATTATTAAAGAATGGAAAGCATCCGCCAACCATGACGCAAGCCCGGAACAGTCTGATTCTTAAAAAGGACAAAGATCCAAGCGAGTGTAAGAGTTACCGTCCAATTTCCCCGATCCAACTAGACGCTAAAAAATTGTCAAAAATTCTGGCTAACCGATTAAGTAAAGTTATGACATACATATAGATCAGGTGGGGGTTTATTCGGGGTCAAAGCTCTTCTGATAACATTAGGTGTTTCATCAATATCATGTGGTCAGTGGCGAATGATCAGATCCATGGTCGCTGCCATCTCACATGACACCGAAAAGGCATTTGATATGGTAGAATGGGATTATCTTTTTAAGATTTTGGAAATGTACGGGTTTGGGAATACGTTTATTGGATGGATAAAATTACTTTATAGACACCCGGTAGCGGTAGTACAAACAAAAAGATTAATTTCAGATTACTTTACTCTGGATAGGGGCACCCGGCAGGGTTTCCCCCTTTCCCCATTATTGTTCTGTCTTGCCCTGGAACCATTAGCAGCCGTGATAAGAAAGGAGGATGATTTTCCAGGGGTGGTGGCGGTAGGTGTGGCGCATAAGCTTTTGCTTTACACAGATTATATTTTATTATTCGTCACCGACCCTACTAGATCTATGCCTTGCCTCCACAGAATTATTCATTCCTTTTCTAAGTTCTCAGGATACAGAGTTAATTGGTCTAAATCCGAAGCTTTGGCTCTGACAGCGTACTGCCCGATAACGGCTTTTCAGTCAGGTGCCTTTCAGTGGCCCAAACAGGGCATTAAGTATTTGGGTATTTTATTCCCAGCAAATTTGGCTGATTTAGTTAGTTAATTTTGACCGTTTAATAAAAAGGTTTTCGAGCGATGTGGGCAGGTGGGCTTCATTACATTTATCGATGATTGGGAAGGTTAATGTTATTAAAATGAATTGTTTTCCAAAATTTAACTACCTGCTACAATCTCTCCCTGTAGATGTCCCCTCTCTTATTTCAAGCAATATGATAGCATAGCAAAGTCCTTCATTTGGAATGGTAAAAGTCCCAGATTACATTTCAGTAAGCTGCATAGGCCGATTGACAAAGGTGGGCTAGGCCTACCCAATATTTTGTTTTATTATTATATGTTCGGTCTCAGACATTTGGCTCATTGGTCCTTCCACCTGAGAGAGAGCCCCTCCCTGGTTTTGTATTGAACAGGAAGTTCTTGTTCCTATTTCACCATTACAAAGCCTTTCTATCAAACTAACCGGAGAAGTTAAGTTACACCCCGTCATCTCGCATTTGCACTCGGTATGGACAAAGTGTCCAGAGTGTTTAATTTGGACATTTATTTAATTGTTGCCTCAAGCATATGGCTGAACCCAAAATTATGTATTAATAAGTCCCCTTTCTGCTGGTCAGAGTGGATTGTAAGGGGGATTACTACACTCGGTGATGTATATGAGAGCGGAGTGTTGAGATCCTTTGAAAATTTGGTTTAACATTTTGGGATTCCCAGATCTCAGTTCTTTAGGTATTTACAGCTGCACCACCTGCTCTGTACTATTTTTGGGAGTAGCATACACCCCCCTAAAGCAGCAGACACTCTGGGAGTGGTGATTACTGCTTTTGGAAAAGGTTATGAAGCAATAATATATTACTCCCTGCTAATTCAGAGTCTGGGGGACAGAGCGTTAACTTCTATCAAGAGACAATGGGAGAAAGATTTAAAATTGGAGGAGGGAGTGTGGGCTAGGATCCTAAAAAACATCAAGTCTGCATCTAGAGACACAATGGTGCACCTTATGCAATTCAAGATTTTACATCAATTCTATTGGACTCCTTATAGATTGTATAGGCTTGGTCTTAAAGACACACCCACCTGCTGGCAATGCCAATCAGAGGATGGAGACACAACCCATGTCTTTTGGTGGTGTGTTAAGATCCAATAATTTTGGTTGATGTTTCAGAGTTTTGTGTGTGATGTATTGGGCACTCGGGTTCCATTTTGCCCCAGACTCTGTATTTTGGGCAATGGGGAGGTCATCGAAGTAGAGAATAGACACATAAAGAGTTAGGTCCTAAGCAGTGTCATGATCACCAGACAGATAGATTTAAGGGGATGGAGGTCGGCTGGAGCACCCTGATTTCAGGAGTGGTGCTCGGAGATGGGAAGGGTGGTGGCCTTTGAAGAAGGGTAATTTAGAAGACTGGGGAAATTTGACTTTTTTTTGGGGAAATGGGGTGGATATCTGGCGTTTCTAGAGGGCTCTCAGGGAGGGGCAGTAGAGAGAGAGAGGTGTAGTTGTCAATATGTGTGATTATTATTATTATTATTTTATTTTTATTTTTCGTGTGTGTCTATAATCATGTATGACCACTGGGATGTTGTTGGGGGCCAGGGTGGGAGGGGTAATAGTGGGGGTTAATTGTTGATTCTTTGTATATATGTTTTGTTTTTCTGTGTTTAATATGTGAATCAATAAAAAATTGTTCATCAGAAGAATCAGTCTTAGACTTTGCTGAAATTTGCTTTTAGCATCTTTATAAAAAGCTCTTATTCTTACA